>NC_134355.1:78466007-78708507 GCF_048569485.1 Anomaloglossus baeobatrachus | reverse complement strand
TGCGCTCACCTGGGAGCCGGTGTACACTGGTAACCATGCTACACAATATTACATGGTTACCAGCGTACCCCGCCTCCCGCTCGCACGGGAGCCCACACCAGCGTACGCCGTCAACCCCAGCAATGCGAGGGTATGTGTCGGCTGGGGTGGCGGCGTACGCTGATTTGGGCTCCGGGGGGTACAGCACTCACCTGGGAGTCAGGGCTCCGTGTCGTTTCGGGGAATGCGTGCAGGGGGCGGGGCGTGGCAGAGTTGCCAATGCGTGCAGGGGGCTGGGGCGAGAAGCCAATCCGTGGGGGGGCGGAGCCTGGGCGAGCGGCCAATCCGTGAGGGAGGGCGGAACCGAGGCGAGGCAAACGGCCAATCCGTGCGGGGGGTGGAGCCGAGGCGAGCGGCCAATCCGCTGTTTGTCACCGTAAGGACACAATTTTGGAGCAAGACAGACAGACAGAATAAGGCAATTATATATATAGAGAGATAAATAAAACAAAAGAACACAAAAAAACACTAAACCTGCAGATATGGGGTTAATCTGAAGGTTAAGGGTAAATTCACACGACGTCCTGTTTTTTGCGATCTGCAAAAAATTGTACTGTTTTTCCTCGAAAACATTGGTGCAAGTCGGTGAGGTCTTTGCCCAGGCACGAGATTATAGCAGGCGATGTGGATGACGTCACCTGCATCATTGTATCCGGCCTAATTCACGCGCATGCGCAAAGATCTCACCAGCTCACGCAAGCGAACTGCGCCTGCTCGAGCCGGGAATGTCTTTGCACAGGCGCGAGATTTTGAAGAGCAACTTGAATGATGAGGGAGGTGTCGCCCATGTCAATCATGAAAGGAGGACGGCGAACAACGGCAAAAGGAGGGACAGGAGCCAAAGAAAAGGACGCCCATCCGACCAAGAATGGACGCCCATCTGACCAGAACGGTTAGTTTATATACGTGGCAGAAGATTTTATAAAGGTATTTCTGGGGTCTGCAAGGGGAGTCAGGGAACAAAGTGCACCTTCATAGAATGCAGCCCAGGAGCTACAGAAGGTGATACTTTTGATTAAATTCTGATAAACTGGTGACAGGCTTTCAGTCACAGGGGCACCGGTGCAGAATCAGTAGCTGCTTTGTAAATCGTGAGTGGTGCCTTTAACTGCCTCCGGCACTGAATGAGCCGGCTCTGAAGTGATGCAATGCTAAGTGGCTGTTAGTGTGGGGTCGGTTACAGCAGTCGCTCACTATGCGCAGAGTGGTGACAAACTGCGCTGGTGCCACCCTTATGACTGAAAGCCTGAGGCTGCCAGAAGGAATAAAGTTAATTTCCTCCCAGTAGCAGGAATCTCCAATGCAGCAGCAGCCGCACGGTGTTAAAACACTATATGATATATATAGATTAACCCCATATTTACAGTTTAATAGCATCTTTTTACATGACAGGTACCCTTTAAAAAAAAATAGAGCAAAAAAAATCCAAAAGTTTAAATTAGCTCCTTTTCCTACCTTTCAGAAAGATTATAATTATAAAAAAAATATGGTATCACTACATCTGAAATTAGTATGTTCTATTATATTATATACGGTAATTATATTAAATTATTTAACCAAACAGGAGAGTTTTCTGAAGCAATTTATGCTTGAAATGCCATGGGTTTTGAACTCCGTGTGAACACTGACTAACAGCCCCAAAAGGTGGCAAAATCAAGAACTTACTAAAACGTTTTTAAGAATTTTTCCCATGCAGATTTTTTTTTATTGGGGGAGGGACATTCTTTCTATAAAAAGTTATTGCCCAAAATGAACAAACCCTTTACATACAGAAACAAAACAATAAGAGATCACAATGTACAGTCAATTACCAGTGCCCAGAGTTATGGGAGAGTCTCCTGCATTAGCACTATGGAAAGTACTACGACTGACTTTAGTTGTCCCCAAAACCAAAAACATGACTAAGAAATTATCCCACAATTCTAAATTTTAGAATAAGGCTGCTTTCACACTACGTTTTTTTTTCGCATGCGTCATGAACGTTTTTTTTGCTGCAAAAGCGGATCCTGTTTTTGCAAAGAAAAACGCATGTGTTATTTTGCAGGATCCTGTCACTAAGTTTATGGGCGGGCATTGGAGTCATGTGATCGGGAGTAAGGGGAACTGAACGTGAAAGACTGGGAGCCGACATTGACAGCTGCGGAGGCTCGTAACCAAGGTAAACATCGGGTAACTTGCTTGGATACCTGATATTTACCTTGGTTAGGAGCGTACTCCGCTCTCAGGCGAGGGGGGGTGAGAAGAGAGGGAGGGAGGGGGTGGGGGGGGGAGTGGGAGGGGGGGGGAAGAGAGGGAAGAGAGGGAGGGGGGGGAGGGGGGAAGAGAGGGAGGGAGGGGAGGGGGGGAGAGAGGGAGGGGAGGGGGGGAGAGGGAGGAGGGAGGGGGGGAGAGGGAGGAGGGAGGGGGGGAGAGGGAGGAGGGAGGGGAGGGGGGGGAGAGAGGAAGGGGGTGAGAGAGGGAGGGGAGGGGGGTGAGAGAGGGAGGGAGGGGGGAGAGAGGGAGGGGAGGTGGGGGAGAGAGGAAGGGAGGGGAGGGGTGGGGAGAGAGGGAGAGGGAGGGGGAGAGAGAGGGAGGGGTGGAGAGAGAGGGAGGAGGGGAGAGAGAGAGAGAGGGAGGAGGGGAGAGAGAGAGAGAGGGAGGAGGGGAGAGAGAGAGAGAGAGGGAGGAGGGGAGAGAGAGAGAGGGAGAGGGAGGAGGGGAGAGAGAGAGGGAGGAGGGGAGAGAGAGAGAGGGAGGAGGGGAGAGAGAGAGAGGGAGGAGGGGGAGAGAGAGAGGGAGGAGGGGGAGAGAGAGAGGGAGGAGGGGGAGAGAGAGAGGGGGGAGGGGGAGAGAGAGGGAGGGGGAGAGAGAGGGAGGGGTGGAGAGAGAGGGAGGGGTGGAGAGAGAGGGAGGAGGGGAGAGAGAGAGAGGGAGGAGGGGAGAGAGAGAGAGAGGGAGGAGGGGAGAGAGAGAGAGAGGGAGGAGGGGAGAGAGAGAGAGAGGGAGGAGGGGAGAGAGAGAGAGAGGGAGGAGGGGAGAGAGAGAGAGAGGGAGGAGGGGAGAGAGAGAGAGGGAGGAGGGGGAGAGAGAGAGGGAGGAGGGGGAGAGAGAGAGGGAGGAGAGAGAGAGAGAGGGAGGAGAGAGAGAGAGAGAGAGAGGAGGAGAGAGAGAGAGAGGAGGAGAGAGAGAGAGGGAGGGGGAGAGAGAGAGAGAGGGAGGGGGAGAGAGAGAGAGAGGGAGGGGGAGAGAGAGAGAGAGGGAGGGGGAGAGAGAGAGAGGGAGGGGGAGAGAGAGAGAGGGAGGGGGAGAGAGAGGGAGGGGGAGAGAGAGAGGGAGGGGGAGAGAGAGAGGGAGGGGGAGAGAGAGAGAGAGGGAGGGGGAGAGAGAGAGAGAGGGAGGGGGAGAGAGAGAGAGAGGGAGGGGGAGAGAGAGAGAGAGAGGGAGGGGGAGAGAGAGAGAGAGGGAGGGGGAGAGAGAGAGAGAGGGAGGGGGGAGAGAGAGGGAGGGGGAGAGAGAGGGAGGGGGAGAGAGAGGGAGGGGGAGAGAGAGGGAGGGGGAGAGAGAGGGAGGGGGAGAGAGAGAGAGGGAGGGGGGAGAGAGAGAGAGGGAGGGGGGAGAGAGAGAGAGGGAGGGGGGAGAGAGAGAGAGGGAGGGGGGAGAGAGAGAGAGGGAGGGGGGAGAGAGAGAGAGGGAGGGGGGAGAGAGAGAGAGGGAGGGGGGAGAGAGAGAGAGGGAGGGGGGAGAGAGAGAGAGGGAGGGGGGAGAGAGAGAGAGGGAGGGGGGAGAGAGAGAGAGGGAGGGGGGAGAGAGAGAGAGGGAGGGGGAGAGAGAGAGAGGGAGGGGGAGAGAGAGAGAGAGGGAGGGGGAGAGAGAGAGAGAGGGAGGGGGAGAGAGAGAGAGGGAGGGGGAGAGAGAGAGAGAGGGAGGGGGAGAGAGAGGGAGGGGGGAGAGAGAGAGAGGGAGGGGGAGAGAGAGAGAGGGAGGGGGAGAGAGAGAGAGGGAGGGGGAGAGAGAGAGAGGGAGGGGGAGAGAGAGAGAGGGAGGGGGAGAGAGAGAGGGTGGGAGAGGGAGGGGGGGGGAGAGAGAGAGGGGGAGAGGGGGGGGGGTGAGAGGGGGAGGGGGGGGAGTGAGGGAGGGGGGGGGGGGAGGAGGGGTGGGGAGGGGGGGAGAGAGGGAGGGGTGGGGGGGGAGAGGGTGGGGAGGGGGGAGAGAGGGGAGGGGAGGGGGGAGAGAGAGGGAGGGGAGGGGGGAGAGAGAGGGAGGGGGGGGGGTGAGAGAGGGAGGGGAGGGGGGTGAGAGGGGGGGAGGGGGGAGAGAGAGGGAGGGGAGGGGGGAGGGAGAGGGAGGGGAGGGGGGAGAGAGAGGGAGGGGAGGGGGGAGAGAGAGGGAGGGGAGGGGGGGAGGAGAGGGAGGGGTGGGGGGTGAGAGGGTGGGAGGGGGGGGGGTGAGAGAGGGTGGGGAGGGGGGGAGAGAGGGAGGGGAGGGGGGGAGAGAGAGGGAGGGGAGGGGGGAGAGAGGGAGGGGTGGGGGGGTGAGGGGGGGGAGGGGGAGTGTGGGGAGGGGGGGGGAGAGTGAGGGAGGGGGAGGGGGGTGGGAGGGGGGGAGGGGGGAGGGGGGGGGAGGGGGGTGAGGGGGAGGGGGGGGTGAGAGAGGGAGGGGAGGGGGGTGAGAGAGGGAGGGGTGGGGGGAGTGAGAGGGAGGGGAGGGGGGAGAGAGGGAGGGGAGGGGAGAGTGAGAGGGAGGGGGGGAGAGAGAGGGAGGGGGTGAGAGTGAGGGAGGGGGAGGAGAGGGAGGGGGTGTGAGTGGGAGGGGGTGAGAGAGAGGGAGGGGGGAGTGAGGGAGGGGGAGAGAGTGAGGGAGGGGGGAGTGAGTGGGAGGGGGTGTGAGAGGGAGGGGTGTGAGGAGGGAGGGGGAGAGAGAGAGGGAGGGGGAGAGAGAGAGGGAGGGGGAGGAGAGAGAGGGAGGGGGAGAGAGAGAGGGAGGGGGAGAGAGAGAGAGAGACTGATCACGACAGGCTGGTTTCTGGTCATGCTCTGTAGAGCAAGTAGGATCCTGTCTATCAGCATGCCAGCGTTCACATACGTTTGCGTGCAGTATAGTCAGAAACTAGCAATTTGCAGTATTTAGATGCAGCTCAAGAATGCTACAAGTAGCGTTTTTGAAAAAAAGTTAAACTGCAAGTCGCTGGATCCTCACTATAAGGCTCTGTGCGCATTGGGAAATGGAATTTTCTTGTGAAAATTCCGCATCCTCTCAAAGATTACCGCACCCGCGGTAAAAAACCGCGGGAAACCGCACCCGAAAACCGCATGCGGTTTGCCGCGGTTTTACCGCGGTATTATTCGCGGTATTGCCGCGTGCGGGTTGGGATGTGCTTTATTGCATTCAATGCAATAAAGCACATTGAGAAAAAAAAAAATCATTTAATTCTGAGATAGTAGATAGACAGAAGAATAGATAGAGGGATAGATAGACAGACAGATAGAGGGATAGATAGAGGGATAGATAGAGGGATAGATAGAGGGATAGATAGGAGGATAGATAGACAGAGGGATAGATAGATAGAGGGATAGATAGATGACAGATCGCTGCATTTCCCACGGTCGGCAGTGAGTTCACATAACCGGCCGTGGGAAATGACCGGTAATTACCTCTGCTGTCTGCTGCATTCAGCCTGTGTCTGTGACAGTCGCGGCTGGATGTCAGCAGTGCAGGACGCCGGAGCCGGAGCTGTGGATTATGTCGGACCTATGGATTACGCCGGAGCTTTGTTTGGGGGGGGGGGGGGTTAATAAAATGGTGAATGAGGCTTGTTTGTTTTATTTAAAATAAAGGATTTTTCTGTGTCTGTGTTTTTTCACTTTACTTATGGGTTGATCATGTCAGCTGTCACATAGACGCTGCCATGATCAAGCCTGGGGTTAATGGCGGTGGTCCCCATCACCATTAACCCCTTGTATTACCTTGCCACCACTGGTACATGGTGGCAGGAAGAGCCGAGGACACGCCGGTATTGTCGCATAATGCATGCGACAGTGCCGGGGCAGCTGCGGCTGATATTCTCGGCTGCGGGAGGGGGAGTGAGGCGGGGGACATTATCCCTGCCCCTCTCCCTCCCCAGCCTGAGAATACTGGGCCGCCGCTGTGTGCTTACCTCGGCTGGACGGTAAATATGCAGCGGATCCCACGTTCTTTGTTTTCTATATTTCCGTTTTCTTTCTATGTGTGTTCTATGTGTCTGTGTCTGTGTTCTATGTGTCTGTGATGTCTGTGTGTGTGTGATCTGTGTGTGTGTTTACTCTCTGCTTTGCTTCCTCTTCCTGTAATGACATCACTTCCCTGCAAAACCGCAGAAAAGCGATGTACATTACCGGAGGTAAACCGCGAAATACCGCAGGGAATAACGCAGGAAAACGCAGTGAACCACACAGAATTTGCTGCCTGCGTTATTCCCTGCGGGATTTCATGATTAACATTGAGTCAATGGAGTGAAATCCCGCAGCGATGTGCGGAAAAGAAGTGACATGCACTTGTTTTTGCTGCGGGATTCCCGCAGCAAAACATGCAGCTGTCAAATTCCGCCTAGTGCGCACAGGATTTTTTTTTCTCCATAGGATTTGCTGGTGATTCACTGCAGAGATGTTATGAACATTTTCTGCAGCGAAACATGCAGCAAATCCGCGGAAAATCCGCGGCAAAATCCGGTAAGTGCGCACATAGCCTAAGGGTGCCCTCACACGAGCGTATAACTCGCATGAGTATCGGAACGCATCACCCGGCGCGGCTAGCTTCTCTGCTGACAGGAGCAGCTCAGCTGCATGTATTGCTATGCGGCTGACATGCTCCTGTCCAGAGAGTGTGCGGCCACACCGAGTGATGCGTTCCGATACTCATGCGAGTTATACGCTCGTGTGAGGGCACCCTAATGCACGCAAACGCAGGTGAACACATATTGATGAGAGTCCATTGCAAATGCATTAAAATGAAAACGCATTTGCACTGGATCCGTTTTTGCGTTAAAAAACGTTCATGACGCATGTTAAAAAAACGTAGTGTGAAAGCAGCCTAAAATGTTGATTTCAGAAATGAAATAATTTACACAACTTGTACTTTCTCAGATGTTAATGTCCACCCAATAACGGACACAGAGCACCTACAAAGCGGAGAAATCTACATTTCCCAGAGTATAAAGCCAGACAATCTCACAGCATGCAATGTTTTCATCACAACCACAAACTCCCGATGTCTATAAATCTGATTGTTTGCTTCACTGCCCTTGTGAAAGTCGGGGAATAGAAGGCACAGCCGGCTCGCTGCCCGCAGGCCGTTATTTAGACATGATTGGGAACATTAGGAGAAGTCTGGCTTTAAACTGCTCACAATGGACGACACATAACGAATCAATAGTATTAACACTAATGGAATGAATCTGTGTGTTTTCAACACAAAATGGAAGATGTGACTCTTCAGAGCAACATCTAGCAATCTGCAGAATGCAATCTTCAGTAAGTACAAATTAGGCTAGTTTCACACTACGTCTTTTTAACATCCGCTGAAAACGTTTTTTTAGCGGAAGTACGGATCCTGCTTTTACAGCAAATAACGTATGCAAACGCATATGTTATTTTGCAGGATCCTGCACTGGATGTTTAGGGGCGGGCATTGGAGTCATGTGATCGGGAGTGAGGGGAACTAGACTGGGAGGAGGCTTCTGACAGCTGCAGACGCTGGTAACCAAGGTAAACATCGGCCTTGGATACCCGATATTTATCTTGGTTACGAGTGTCTGCAGCTGCTAGGAGCCGGCTGCCTGCACGCGTAACCAACGTAAACATCGGGTAACTAAGAGAAGTGGTTACGCGATATTTACCTTGGTTACGAGTGTCCGCAGCTCTCAGGTGGGGGAGAGAGAGGGAGGGAGGAAGGGGGAAAGACAGATAGAGAGAGAGAGGGTGAGGGAGGGAGGAGGAGAGAGAGACAGATCACGCGAGACTGGTTCTGGGCATGCTCAGTACTTTCTGGGCATGCTCAGTACAAAAGCAGGATCCTGTCTATCAGCACGCCAGCGTTCACCTGCGTTTGCGTGCGTTATAGTCAGGATCCAGCAATTTGCAGTATTTGGACGGAGCTCAAAAACGCTACAAGTAGCGTTTTTGAAACATGTTAAAAAACTGCAAGTCACTGGATCCTCACTATAACGCACGCAAACGCAGGTGAACGGATGTTAACGCGAGTCCATTGCAAATGCATTGAAATGAAAACGCATTTGCACTGGATCCGCTTGTCCGCTAAAAAAACGTTTTCAACGGATGTTAAAAAGACGTAGTGTGAAACCAGCCTTACACCTGTCTTTATGTCTTGGGCAGGAAAGGTTCAGTGCAGCCCCCCACCCCCTCCGTTGGTTCATAGTGCTGGTACATTACATTACATTTACATTGCTAAATGCATCCATGTAGAAATATATTATGTGTAGAAAAGCTTTCCATTAGGTTAAATTAGATAACCATATTGTATACACCTATGACTTTAACATCGAGTTAATGGGAACCAATCACCAGGATTTTCGTATACCCTGTTTCCCCGAAAATAAGACACTGTCTTATATTTTTTTTTGCCCTGAAAAAAGCACTATGTCTTATTTTCAGAGGGTGTCTTATTCTCGAGGAGACATGGTTGGGGGTAAGTTTACCCCCCACAAAAAGCAGACCCCCCCATCCCAGGATCGTCAGACTTACCAGACCAGGGTGTCTGTATGGCTCCCAGATCCTTCTGTGATCTCCCATCAGGTGTGCTGCACGCCTCCCCTGCGTCTGGCTGATATCAGATCTCACACACACACACGCACACACACACAATCAGATCTCACACACAATCAGATCACACACACACACACCAGATCACACACACACACAATCAGATCTCACACACAATCAGATCACACACACACACATCAGATCACACACACACACACACACACACATCAGATCACACACACACACACACACACACACATCAGATCACACACACACACATCAGATCACACACACACACACACACATCAGATCACACACACACACACACACATCAGATCACACACACACACACATCAGATCACACACACACACACACATCAGATCACACACACACACACACACACACACATCAGATCACACACACACATCAGATCACACACACACACACACATCAGATCACACACACACACACACATCAGATCACACACACACACATCAGATCACACACACACACATCAGATCACACACACACATCAGATCACACACACATCAGATCACACACACATCAGATCACACACACATCAGATCACACACACATCAGATCACACACACATCAGATCACACACACACACACATCAGATCACACACACACACACATCAGATCACACACACACACACATCAGATCACACACACACACACACACACATCAGATCACACACACATCAGATCACACACACACACACACATCAGATCACACACACACACACACATCAGATCACACACACACACACATCAGATCACACACACACACACATCAGATCACACACACACACACATCAGATCACACACACACACACATCAGATCACACACACACACATCAGATCACACACACACACACACACACACATCAGATCACACACACACACACACACACATCAGATCACACACACACACACACACACACACATCAGATCACACACACACACATCAGATCACACTCACTCACACACAAACACACACCCACCCACCCCACTTCTTCCCACCCACCCCACGATCCCAGCAGCTGTGCTGCACGCCGTGCTCCTCTACCTCCTGCCGACACTCACAGATCCGATCGCTTATGTTCACACACAGTCACACATCAGACAGTATACACACACACATCTGATCGCATACACTCACACACACCCCACTTCTCCCTGTGCCCTCCGGTGGGCGGTCCCAGCAGCTGTGCTGCACGCCGTGCTCCTCTGCCGACACTCACAGATCCGATCGCCCACACACACACACACACACACACACACACACACACACACACACACTCACTCACGATATCGCACATACGCACTCACACACTGACAACATCCGGAGATACCACATGTTTCCGGCCATGTGATCCTCCGGCAGGTCCTGGAAGGTCACTGCACGCACAGTATCGCCGCCGAGAAGCAAGCGATATCACTGGATGTTGTGAGTGTGTGGTGCGATCTGATGTGTGTGTGAGAGTGAGTGTTATCTGATGTGTGTGTGAGAGTGAGTTTTATCTGATGTGTGTGTGAGAGTGAGTTTTATCTGATGTGTGTGTGTGTGTGTGTGTGTGTGTGTGTGTGTGTGTTCCGCCGCTGCAGGACCTTGATGTGCTCACCTGCTCCCGGTCGGTGTCTGGTGAGTATGACTGGGGGGGGGGGGGGTCTTCTTTCTTCTGTCTTCTCTCTTCTGGGGTGCCCGCTGCCTATAATGAAGTGTCCTGCAGTGTCTTTAACTCTTTCACCGCTGCGTGACACTTCATTATTGACAGCAGCTATGTCTTATTTTCAGGGGATGTCTTATATTAAAGCATCCCTGAAAACTCCTGCTATGTCTTATTTTCGGGGGGAAAAGAACGTCTTATTTTCGGGGAAACACTGTAACCTAAAGCCAGTGCTACTACTGGCACTATCAGGCTGATTTCTCTACATGCCTGTAGTGGGCAGTTCGGATGTTTAGGTTTTGAAGCTCAAGAAAGTAAAGTTTATAAAAGCGGCAGCTTCTTGAGTGACAGCAGCTGAGGATCAGCTAATATCTGGGGGTATAATAGTTAGAACTAGCATAAG
This sequence comes from Anomaloglossus baeobatrachus, assembly GCF_048569485.1. NCBI lineage: Eukaryota > Metazoa > Chordata > Amphibia > Anura > Aromobatidae > Anomaloglossus > Anomaloglossus baeobatrachus. The sequence goes on along the minus strand of NC_134355.1, from coordinate 78,697,641 downwards.
CATCATACAAACAATTCACTTTTTCCTTTGGAGGACGTATGTGGGGTAATACCCATGTGACCAGAAGGGGTGGGGCCTCAGCCGACAAATGTTGCTTTGTGGTATCAGCTTTGTTGGCCGAGGCCCCGCCTCTTCTGGTCACATGGGTATGACCTCACACAGGTCCTGCAAAGGAAAAAGTGAATCGTTTGTATAATGCTTATGCTAATTATAACAGGGGGAGGAGATAACTATGAATACACCCCCAGATATTAGCTGATCCTTAGCTGCTGTCACTCAACAGACTGCCAATTTTATAAACTTTACTTTCTTGGGTTTCAAAACCTATACATCTGAGCTGACCACTAAAAGTATGTATAGAATCAGCCTGATGGTGCCAGTATACGAAAATCCTGGTGATTGGGGCGCTTTAATTTGCAATTTATTTAAACTCGACCGCTGTTATAAGCAAAGTTCCGGCAACGGCGCCATGCCTGTCCACAGGTTGTGGCTGATATTGCAGATGAGCTATAACAAAATTAACGGGCTGAGCTTCACTACCGGACACTGTTAATGTTTCTGTAATAAAAATATCCATGTCCTTAGTCTGCTTGTCTTCAGCAAACGGTTTGCAGGCTTTCTTGTGCATCATCTTAGGCTAGTTTCACACTTGCGTTGGGTTGAATCAGCTGGGTCCGTTGCTGCGTCGTTTTGACGCATCCGTTATTTTTGTGGTGTCAACGGATGCAACGGGTCCGTTATTTCACAGGAATCAGTTCGCCGATTCCTGTGAAATAACGGACCGTTGAATCCGTTAGGCGTCCGTCTAACGGAATCCGTCGGCTCTGTTTTATTTCTTTTTTCATTTTTTTTCATTCTGGGCATGCTCAGTAGAAATTAGCGGAATCCAGCAGCAGATTCCGTTGTTAAGCACTTAGCAACGGAATCCGCTATCATAGGGAACCATTATAAATTTTAACGGAACCAACGGAATCCGTTGGTTGGCGTCATTTTGACGCCAGCATTTAACGTTACATTCTGCGTTGCTTCCGCTCGGCGGAAGCAACGGAGCATCGGCCAACGGAAGCAACGCAGGTACTTTTGGCACAATCCGTCATCAATGCAAGTCTATGGGAAACAACGGTATCCGTTAACGGATTCCGCTGTTTCCCAAGACAGCGGATTGAGCAAAAAAAAAAAAAAAAAAAAAAACAACAACGCAAGTGTGAAAGTACACTTAGAAGAGCCTTCCTTCTGGGATGACAGCCATGCATACCAATTTGATGCATTGAGTTGCGTATGGTCAGAGCATTGATTTTGACCGTCCACCCTTGTAACCTCTGCAGCAATGCTGGCAGCAGTCGTACATCTATTTTGAAAAGACAACCTCTGGATAGGACGCTGAACACGTGCACTCAACTTATTTAGTTGACCATGGTGAGGTCTGTTCTGAGTGAAACCTGTCTTTGTTAAACTACTGTATTGTCTTGGCCACCGTGCTGCAACTCAGTTTCAATCTTCTTATATCCTAGGTCATCTTTATGTAGACCAACAATTCTTTTTTCAGATCCTCAGAGGATTGTTTACCATGACGAGCCATGCTGAAGGTCCGGTGACCAGTATGAGCGAGTGTGTGAGCGATAACACCAAATTTAGCTCACCTGCTCCCCATTCATATCTGAGACCTTGAAGTTGAAACACTAATGAGTAACAGGACACCAGGAAGGGAAAATGGCTAATAGGGTGCACTCACTTTTATTACCAGCAATTTTTACACTAATGGGCACACCAAATGTACACTGTTACACAAGCTGTACACTGACTACTTTAGAGTGTATCAAAAGGGTCAGATCTTCAGTGTTGTCCCATGAAAATGTATAAGAAAATATTTAAAATAAAATGTGAGGGGTGTACATATTATTATCTCTATATAAAGCTGTGTGTGTGTTTTTGTGTGTGTGTGTGTGTGTGTGTGTTTTTGTGTGTGTGTGTGTGTGTGTGTGTTTTTGTGTGTGTGTTTTTGTGTGTGTGTGTGTGTGTGTGTGTGTGATTGGCATCTGCACAGTCGCAGCTACAGCCACAAAATTTTGCACACTCACACTTCTGGACCCCGAGTGCGCCATAGGCTATGTTTTGAGGGGAAATTTTAACCCCGTGCTTTACAGTTATTCACCAAAAAACCTGCCTCCATAAAGCGAATGGAGCTGGTAGCCACAGTGCAGCCAGAACTTTAGAAGAATGCGCAGCCACGCCCTTAAATGGAATGTTGGCGTGTCACAATGCAGCCAGGGAAAGAGACAGACAAAAGACAGGGAAAGAGGCAGACACAGACAGGGTAAGAAAGACAGACAGGATAAAAGGCAGACACAAAGAGACAGACACAGACAAAGAGACAGACTGACAGGGAAAGAGAGGGAAAGAGAGGTTAAGAGACAGACACAGGAAAACAGACAGACAGGGAAAGTGACAGAGAGACAGACAGACAGGGAAAGAGATTGAGACAGACCGAGACAGTCAGAGACAAACAGGGAAAGAGATAGATGTGAAATGCTTCTATTAGCTTAGTTTTTGCCTTTTAATAAATACAGTATGTCTATTTGTTTTGTGGTTTTTGTGTGCAGAATACATTAGTTATTAACCCGGGCGAAGCCGGGTAGTACAACTAGTATATGTATAAAAAAAAAATCAACTTATTATTACTGCAAAAAAAATAAATATCTGCTATTATTACGGAAGTTTAGTAGATGCACTGAGGAATATCTCCCATCTCTTGTTCACTCGATTTAAGAGTGTTTAGGAGTATCTTGCTCTGATATGTCTGTTTAGAGGATATTTTCTTTTTTTTCTATTACGGACAAGTTGAAGCTTTGACATTAAAACTGTAATTTCCCGATGTGCCAGTTCCCCGAATGAACACTTGTCTGCCACAATACACTACAGAGCACTTTGCTGCACTTACCTCTCACATGTAAATAATTGGCTGGTGAGATATCAGTCATGTCAGTGGGTTACTTCAGAGGCAAGTATTCTACCTTTTTCTCAATAATAGATTTTTATAAATATATTTTATTTTAAAAAAAAATAATAAAATGTAGATGAATGAAAGGAGAAGGGTTAAAGGGAATCTGTCAGCACAAAATGACTGTACAAACAAGGCACAGGAAACAAAATAGATTTGCGGCAGCCAAACATATCCGTGCACCTTCTCACCTTACCTCCCATCTATCGCCAACAACCCTCTCCCTAGTTCAACAGTTTGGGATTTTTTGAAGATGATATACAAGTAGGTTGGAAGGTGCACTGACCTGTTCAGCCACACCAAGGGTGTATCCACTGCTCATGCTTGGTTTGAACAGTCATTTTGTGCTGACAGACTGCAGAACACTCAGTTTTATCAGAGGTTCCTTCTTGGTAAGTTTCTCCTCAGAAGTTAGTTGAAGCTACAATGCAATCCTAACATACATCTAAATTCCCCATCTTGGTCGAACCCGATCGGCAGATTTCAATTTCAACCATACTCTTAATTTCTAATTGTAATCAGGTCTAATTATTTACATTTGCATAACATTATAAATATATTACTTATGCTTTGTACAGTTTAATATTTTTGACAGGAAGCATAATTCAGTCTGGCGGGTTATTCTTTATAAAAAAAAAAAAAAAAAAAAAGACACTAAGTGATTGGCTGCAGTGGTCACGTCTGAGTCGTCATGACGCTACCACTGCTGCCATGTCTAGAAAGATCAGGAGCAGTAGTAGTGGAGAGGCAGACTGTAAGGCCTTGGTTCAACTTGCGTTTTGCATGGACAAGTGCAATCCGATCAAACATCAGACTGCTCTCATCAGTGCAATACTATGGGCAGTGTCCATCTGTGATTGATTTCTCATGCCATATTAGCATGAGAAAAGAATCGCAGCATGCTGTGTTTGGCAGAGAGTCTCGGCTCACATGCACCCATAAAAGTCTATGGGTGCGTGTGAAACATCGCACTGCATTCGCATGTCATCTGACCGCAGTGCAATATACACAGAGACAGGCCGCGAAGGAGAGGGAGAAAAAGTGTTCCCTCCCTCTTCTCGGCAGCTGTGATCCAATCACAAGATCGGGTCACAGTCACATGACACTCGGCTGACGCTTGCAGCAGAGGGTCATTAGCATATCGCTTGCGGTGCTCTTGCATCAGAAGTTATGTCCAAGTGGAACGGTACCCTAACTCTGGTTTCATTATTTTTTTTCTCCAGAACAAGCCTATGCATTTAAAAACAACTTTACAATAGAAAACCCTTTTTTTGTGACCTAGAAAGCTCATGGATTTGTCCCCACTCACAAAACTTAATTCCCACACACATGAAAGCTGTTACGATAGAAGCTTATACTATGAAATGGTGTGAATATTTTTAGGGGTACCTAAGCCTTGATAAAAAAACAAAAATAGGTCAACCATAGCCCTCCCTCACGTATGGCCATGACTTTGCTCATAGAAAAGACTGAACCTTCCTGTTCCATTTTGCCAATTTAACACTAGAAATACTGGACTCGTGACACCTATATAGAAATACATGGTGCAAAGTAGTCAAAATGACTACCTCAGTAGTTCTAGTGTTAAAGGGCTTATTTTGACTTTTTTTTTATTATTACACTATCGGGCTACATTGGGGCAGGTAAGTAGATCGTGATCATTTACCTGCCCTGCTGTGACCGCTCCTGCCGCGATTTTGCCGCTTCCGGTCATTTCATGTCAACATGGGCAGGACCATGTTGACATGCAAATCTGGGAACAGCATGTTGCCGCCCTGCTGAGCGGGTACAAAGCGTGGAGTCCCCGCTCCCCTTTCCTGCACCCTCCCACACATTCCCTCACACCCGTACTCTCCTCGCAAACCTCCCCCGCCACTGCTGTCAAACCCGTGAGCTAAGGGGAGGGGCCTGGCGGCAGCTTCCGCAGTGTCACCGCCAGCACCAGGCCCCCTGCTCAGGATCGCACGTTCAAATGTATCGGCATCACAGATGCCGATATATTTGAAAGCACTGATGAGAGGGAGCACAGCGCTGCTTCTCATCACTGTCCGTGCAGTCTGTGTCCTGCTCCAGCCCCGCGGCTGCTTGCACTGCAGTATCAGCAGCTTCCACACAGCACTGCAGTATCAGCAGCTTCCACACAGCACTGCAGTATCAGCAGCTTCTCGCACTGCAGTGCGGGCAGCCACGGGGATGATGAGCGCTGCTGTCAGGAGGTTAGATGAGGTCATTACCTGCTGTGACGATCTCCTCTACTCCTGACATCAGCGCTGTCACTGCCTTCTATGCCCGCCACGTTCTCACATCACGTTTCGCGGGCGGCCCGAGACTGTCACTAGCGGTGACGTCACAGGCTCCCACGATACTGCTGAGAACGCGGCGGGCATAGAAGGCAGTGACAGCGCTGACGTCAGGAGTGCAGGAGACTGTCACAGCAGGTAATGATCTCATCTAACCTCCTGACAGCAGCGCTCATCATCCCCTTAAGTGATCTATTTATGTTAGCTCAGGTCACTGCACTACTCTCCCAGTCAATGGGGAACATTCTGTTCTTCATTGACTAGGACACTGACTATGGCATGGAACGTCGTGGGACCCCACCCTTATTGGATTACGCTGGACCCGGATTTGATTGTTCTTTTAAATAAATTGGTGAAAGAGGGAATGTTTTGGGGAGTGTTTTTTCAAATAAAACTTTTTTTGTTTTCAATTTTTTTTTTTTTTTTTTTTTATTACTGACTGGGTTGGTGATGTCGGGTATCTGATAGACGTCATGACATCACTAACCCCAGGGCTTGATGCCAGGTGACCTTACACATCTGGCATCAACCCCATATATTACCCCGTTTGTCACCGCACCAGGGCAATGGGATGGGGTTGGGGCAAAGCGCCAGGATTGGCACATCTAATGGATGCGCAACTTCTGGGGCGACTGCGGCCTGCTATTTTTAGGCTGGGGAGTGTCCAATGACAGTGGACCTCCCTAGTCTGAGAATACCAGACCACAGCTGTCTGCTTTACCTTGGCTGGTGATCCAATTTGGGGGAGACCCCATGTTTTTTTGTTCTAAATTATTTAAATTTAAAATAACAGTGCAGTGCCCTCTGTATTGGATTACCAGCCAAGGTGAAGCTGCCAGCTGGGGTTTGCAGGCTGCAGCCATCTGCTTTACCCTAGCTGGCTACAAAAGCTATGGGGGACCCCACGTCGTTTGTTTTTTTTTTATTTATTTTTTGGCTAAATACAGGCTAAGCACTCTTTAGTGCCACATGAAAGTCACTAAAGGGTGCCAGCTTAGAATATGCAGGGGGTAGGACATTATATATGTCTTTCATCTATCTATCTATCCCTCTGTTCATTCATTCATTCCTCATTCATTCATTCCTCTATCTCTATATCTACTCATCTATCTTTCTTGCTGCTTCCGTTTTTTGCGGTCTGCAAAAAAAAACCAAAAAAAACAGAAGGCACACGGATGCATCCGTGAAAAAAACAGACTGTTTTCTGCGGACCGCAAAAACGGAACGCTCATGTGAATGTAGCCTACATGTGTTCCCTATGGGGGTAGGGGTTGGTACAGAATGATGGAGGGGTGGGTCGGTGCAGAGCGCTGTGTGTGTGTGTGTGTGTGTGTGTGTGTGTGTGTGTGTGTGTGTGTGTGTGTGTGGGGGAGGGTTACAGAGCCTGATGTGTGTGGGGGGGTGCAAAGCCCTATGTGAGCCCGATGTGGGGCTGTTATTTCCAATGCTAGAGTTATAACAGGTCAGGTGCTGGGGCAGAATACTGACAGGGAATGTGTGAGCAGAGGGCTGGCAGGGGGCGAGGCTGGACACTGAGGCTGGTTGGTGCCAGCTCTGACTGGGAGGTGTGGCACAGGAAGTGGTCAGTTTGCTGGAGCTGAATGTAAACAAAGAGCTGCAGAGAATAAAAGGGATAATTCAAGAGGAACAAAAGTTAGAAAACAAAAAATAACAATGTAGGGATCTTTTATATGACAATACAGCACAGATTAGCTTACCAACATTTTTTGAGTATATGTCGGACAACTCCTTTAAGCCGAGGGTTAAGTGTTTGCATTTAGAAACTGCGCCACCCCTGTCCATGGGTTGTGTCTGGTACAGCACCTGAGCTTTATGGAAGTACTGTGGTTTGTTTTTGGAACAAAGAAGCCAGGTTTTTGAATTTTGTAGTGACCAATTTTAGGTTTTTCTAAACTGCCAAGAAGTACAGAACAGCACTCTATGTTCATCAGATGATGTAACCATAGTAAAAAGGTAATAATTTTGCCCTTTTATTACACAGATTTGTGCAGCACCATTGTTTTCATGCCTCCAGTTCTTACTGTGGACAGGATCACCAAGGTACTTGTGCGCTTACACAATATAATCCAGGCAAATAAATGCCGCTGATTGGCTATGTACAGGCTCATCGGTGGTCATTTACTAGTTTTTCTTTTTTGTTTTTGTTTTTTTTTAAAGTCAAACATTCTACTCATTAATATGAGAATCATGTGCACATAGAAAATCATGTTAATCGTCCGTACCTCTCCTGTTTACACAGGACAATGTGCTGATAATGATCATTTTTAGGTTCGTTGAAAATTATTTCAACTAACAAATGAGTGTTGTAATCATTTTTCAAGTGTTTAGACCGGACAATTTGTGTTGGAGTTTTCCTATGAATGCTCGTTCCATGATTATTGGCTGGTCTAAATGGGTAATAAAAAGTACCATTTCAATGATTCTGACCATTGACAGACATTAGCCCCTATTGTGTCCATGCCCCTGTATAACGAGGTGTAAGCTGGTGCTGCAATTATTACATCCATACAGACGACAGATCTGCTACAGCCAGAGACGAGCGCCGGCGTCTGACGGGAGATTTTGTGTTCTTAATTTTTCAGTCTGCTGTGCTGTTGTCATTTCTATGGAAAACAGCAAGAGAATACAGCACCTTTTACAAGATTGGTTTTCAACCATCTTTGCTATTTTATAGTTGTCGCCACTTCAGCAAATATATAGGCAACTCCAGAAAACCAAGTCATGAAAGTCTCATTTGCTACAGGTTTCATCTTCAAAAAGGAGGGCCACTTACTTTTTTGATTGAAATGCAGCATCGGCTGTGATCACAATGGCCTTCTGGATTTATATTGGAGCTGCAGCCTGTGTCACCATCAATCTTGTCAGTAAGATCACAGCTTGCATGTCTATTATACTGTCAAAATGACAATGCTTGTAAGTATATGAAGTCAGATTGGCGTCTTGTGAATCATTGTATGATGGCAGACATATCACCGTGGCTCCAGCTATAAAAGGTGTCCTATACACAGCATCAAGGATAAATGATTTATGTTGGTCTAAACGCCTTTCTTTTTCTACATACAGATTAGCTTTTTTATTTCCATAAGAAATGGCAGGATCTTTCTCAACTATGCTCGAATAAAACCTTCTCCGTGCAAGTTTATCCTCATCATGTCCTAGGTATTACAGAAAACATATTTTACAGTTCACTCTTAAAAGGGAACCTGTCACCAGTTTTTTGTCCTATAAGCTGCGGCCCCCACCAGTAGGCTCTTATATACACATTCTAACATGCTGTATATAAGAGACCAGGCCGCTGTGTACAACATAAAAAACACTTTATAACACTCCCCTAAACCGGTCGCTGCGGTGGATGTGGCTCAGATGGGCGTCTTCGTCCTCCGGTGCTGGCACCACCTCTTTCGGCCATTTCGGTCACTGCCCGTGTCATCCTTCTGAAACCACGGTGCATGACGCGTCAAACGTCATCCACACTCGCCGGCATTCAGGTCCTGAGCAGGGCAGATCAAAGTATTGTAGCGCGCATGCGCGGGACCGGTGAGTGTGTATGACGTAGGACGCACACAGGCTTCAGAAGGAGGACGAAGATGGCCAGAAGAGGAGGCGCTGGCACCGGAGGACGAAGACGCCCATCTGAGCCACATCCACCGCAGCGACTGGTTTAAGTGTTTTTTTATGTTCTACACAGTGGCCTGGACTCTTATATACAGAGTGTTAGAATGCTGTATATAAGAGCCCACTGGTGATGGCCGCAGCTTATAGGGGAAAAAACTGGTGACAGGTTCCCTTTAAAACATCACTTTGGCCACAGACCACGCAGACTGTAGCTTTGCTATCTCAGCCCTAATAAAATATTTCCTCATATGAGTAGAGAATAGTACTCGTCTTCAGATTACAAACGGACATGGAATAATAATAATAATCATCATCTTTATTTCTATAGCGCCATCATATTCCGCAGCGCTTTACAATTCAGGAAAAACACAAGTGCAATTTTCTACACCGCTCTACATGCCGGCAACAGGCCATTTATATATATTTGTATATTGAATTAAATGTTTTATTCTTTATCCTTTTAAGAAAATGCAGGGAAAAAAAAAAAAAAAAAAGTCACTTCAAGCTAAAATTCCGTATTCATTTAATGGCAGCTTCTGAATAGCGGCTTGTTACCATAATCATATGTTATTAAGTTTCACGTTAAATCCCAGGCTGCCCTTGTATTGTACATTAAGCAGAAAGGTCACGGCACACGTAAATGTATGCGGCTGCGTGATGATAATGGCACAAGGTCCTGGACACGCAGAACATTTGTATTATACAAGAGGTTTCCCATTATCTATGCGGACACATTGTATATAATATATAGATATATATGACAGTATCTTTTCCGCAAGAATTAAACAGAGGAACGGGGGCACAGGAGCGTGTAATTGACGTCTAATAGCCTACAAGGCACCGCACTTGGGGTCTTGGCATTGCCTGTAGATATACCTATTCTACCACTTTATATAAAAGACTGACCAGCACATCTAATAGGTGTGAACAGGCACACGCTGAAAATTCAATACAATTACAAAAATATAGACAGCAGCACTCTGGAAAGCTAATATGCAAACACTGGATATAGGAATTTCGATGCTGCATTACTGCTCTTGAAACTATGTTTATAAAAGAGATACTTCACCAATTGGCCAATTTATAAGCAACGTATCTCATTTTTAAATATAGTTTCAACAGTAATAATGCAGTACCAAAATTCCTAAATTCATTGTTTGTATATTTTAGCTTTCCAGAGTGCTGCTGTACATATTTTTGTAATTGTATTGAATCTTCAGTGTGCACCTATTCACACCTAGTGGATGAGCTGGTCAGTCTTGTTATATTGTTAATATTAGTATTCCATTCCTTTCTGACAGAGCACTCCGCCCTTCTGCCAGGGCGTTTTCATTTCAACTGGATCCTACCTGCCATTTACATGTAAGATTTTTAACCTTGATAGAGGCATTTTACGATAGAGTCCCGACAAAGAGAGATATGCCTTGTCATTGGCTGTCGGGCTCACATGAATTGGCCAATTTCTAAGATAAGTATGTAATTTTTATACATAGTTCCAATAGCAGTAATGCAGCACCAAAACTCCTATATTCAATGTTTGTGTATTTTAGCTTTTCAGAGTGCTGCTGTATATATTATTCTATCACTTTAGTTATAGGGCTTGTTCGACTTGTGGTTATAAAATATTATTATTATTATTATTTATTATTATAGCGCCATTTATTCCATAGCGCTTTATAAGTGAAAGGGTATACGTACAACAATCATTAACAGTACATAACAGGCTGGTACAGGAGGAGAGAGGACCCTGCCCGCGAGGGCTCACAGTCTACAGGGAATGGGTCATGGTACAATAGGTGAGGACAGAGCTGGTTGCGCAGTGGTCTACTGGACTGAGGGCTATTGTAGGTTGTAGGCTTGTTGGAAGAGGTGGGTCTTGAGGTTCCTCTTGAAGCTTTCCACGGTAGGGGAGAGTCTGATGTGCTGAGGTAGAGCGTTCCAGAGTATGGGGGATGCACGGGAGAAATCTTGTACGCGATTGTGGGAAGAGGAGATAAGGGAGGAGCAGAGAAGGAGATCTTGTGAGGATCTGAGGTTGCGTGCAGGTAGGTACCGGGAGACTAGGTCACAGATATAGGGAGGAGACAGGTTGTGCATGGCTTTGTATGTCATGGTTAGTGTTTTGAACTGGAGTCGTTGGGTGATGTGAAGCCAGTGAAGGGATTGGCAGAGTGGCGAGGCTGGGGAGTAGCGAGGGGAGAGGTGGATTAAGCTATATAAAATAGTAACTAAACCCTACTCCGCAAGTCATCGCCCATCGTTGTAGCACAGGTCACTCCTAGGATAGGAAATGATGTCTCATTCTGCAGTCCCCCGACTGGTGAAGCCAATGATTTCCTGCAGCAGTTGGGTGTCTGGAACAGAGCACCATGACTTCCAGACCTGGCTAAAACCATTGAGGTGGCCAGAGCTGCAGTAAAGAGATAATGAAGGAGCGAGGACAACTATGGGTAATATTTTATAATAGTATCTGCTTATGGCTCAAATTATTTAGAAGTTAGCACACCACTCTAAAAAGCGGTTGTCTATACTTAGGCTATGTGCGCACTAGACCGTTTTTCCCGCGGATTTACCCGCGGATTTGCCCCAGAAATTTCTTGAGAAATGTCTGCAATCTTTGTGCAGACATTTCCCATGAAATTCAATGAGAAAAAAAAATAGCTGTGCGCACTGTGCGGATTTTTCTCAAGAAAATTTCTTGAGAAAATTTTCTCGAGAAACTTTCTTGAGAAAATGTGCATGTCCATTAATTTCCGCAGGTACCTGCGGTATTCCGGGGGTATTCCGCAGGTAGCAATGATGTGCGGTATACCACCGGAATAGCCGCGATTTACCTGCGGTAATGCCCATCGCTGCCTGCGGTTTTGCAGGAAGCGATGTCATTATGCCAGGAAGAGGAGCAGAGTAAACACACGTCACACTCCCTGGACGCCGCACAGAAGCACTTCCGTGCGACCTCCAGGTGCCCGTGCAGTGTGTGTCCTGCTCCGGCCTCGCGGCTGCCTGCACTGCAGGGTGTCAGTGTCTGCCCGCAGTGTCAGCAGCCTGTCACGCGGCAGCGCAGGCAGACACTGACATCCTGCAGTGCTGGGAGCCGCGGGGATGACGATCGCTGCTGTCAGGAGGTGAGATCATTACCTGCTGTGACGATCTCCTGCCTCCTGACGTCACCGCTGTCTATGCCTGTCTCGCGAGCGGCCCGAGACTGTCACTAGCGGTGACGTCACGGGCTCTCGCGATAAGTCAGTGACAGCGCTGACGTCAGCAGTACAGGAGATGATCACAGAAGGTAATGATCTCATCTATGCTCCTGATGGCAGCGCTCGTCATCCCCTGCAGTGACCTGAGCTGACCTATTGATGTTAGCTCAGGTCACTGCATTGCTCTCCCAGCCAATGGGGAACATTCTGTTTTTCATTGACTGGGACAGCGACTATGGTATGGATCGCCGTGCCCCCCCCCCCTTATTGGATTACGCCGGACGTGGAATTGATTGTACTCTTTTCAATAAATTGGTTAAAGAGGGAATGTTTTGGGGAGTGTTTTTTCAAATAAAACTTTTTTTGTTGTCTATTTTTTAATTATTACTGACTGGGTTGGTGATGTCGGGTATCTGATAGACGCCTGACCTCACCAACCCCAGGGCTTGGTGCCAGGTGACATTACATATCTGGCATCAACCCCATATATTACCCCGTTTGCCAACGCACCAGGGCGCGGGATGAGCTGGGGCAAAGCGCCAGGATTGGCACGTCTAATGGATGCGCCACTTCTGGGGCGGCTGCGGCCTGCTATTTTTAGGCTGGGGAGTGTCCAATAACAGTGGACCTCCCTAGTCTGAGAATATCAGACCCCAGCTGTCCGCTTTACCTTGGCTGGTGATCCAATATGGGGGGGACCGCACGTTTTTTGTTTTAAATTATTTATATAATTTAAAATAACAGCGTGGGGTGCCCACTGTTTTGGATTATCAGCCAAGGTGAAGCTGCCAGCGGTGGTCTGCAGGCTGCAGCCGTCTGCTTTACCCTAGCTGGCTACAAAAAATGGGGGGACCTCACGTCATTTTTTTTTAATTATTTATTTATTTTATGGCTAAATACAAGGCTAAGCACCCTTTAGGCTACTTTCACACATCCGGCTTGAGCTCTGCGGCTCAATCCGGCTGTGCAAGCTATGCAACGGATGCGGTGAAAACACCGCATCCTTTGCATAAGTTTTTCCTGTGCGGCCAGTCCGGTTTTTGCCGCTTGCGGCATGCTACTGAGCATGCGCAGTGGCAAAAACCGCATGCGGCGGCCGGATGCGGTTATTGCCGCATCGCGCCGCATCCGGCCGCCATAGGCATGCATTGAAAAATGCGCCGCATCGGCCGAATGCGGCGCGATGCGGTTTTTTTTGCCGCACGAAAAAACGTGCCAGGCAACGTTCCATCCGGCCGCCGCATCGGCTACATCTGCCGCATGCGGCAAAAACCGGACGGAACGCAAGGCCATGCGGCACTAATTAAAGTATATGCAGGAAAATCGCAACCGGCAGCAAAAAAAACCGGTTGCGATTTTCATGCAAAGTGCCGGATTGTGCCGCATAGCAAAAACCGGAGGTGTGAAAGTAGCCTAAGTGCCACATGAAAGTCACTAAAGGGTGCCAGCTTAGAAAATGCAGGGAGGTGGAACATTATATAGGTTTTTCTCATCTATCTATCCATCTATCCCTCTATCTATCTATCTATCCCTCTATCTATCTATTCATCTATCTATCCCTCTATCTATCTATCCCTCTATCTATCTATTCATCCCTCTATCTATCTATTCATCCCTCTATCTATCTATTCATCTATCCATCTTTCCCTCTATCCATTATCTGTCTATCGATTATCTTTATTATTTACTAGAAGGTGGCCCGATTCTACGCATCGGGTATTCTAGAATTTACGTATTGTGTAGTTCATGTATGATTTTTGTTATTATATATATATATATATATAGATGTTGTTGTGATTAGTTACCAAGTGTTTGTGTAGGGCGCTGTACATGTTCTGGGTGTTGTCTGGGTGTGATGGGGGGTGAGAGCGGTGTTGTTTGTGTGTTGCGTTGTTTGTGGAGCGCTGTGTGTCTGTAGCGTTGTGTGTGTGTTGCGCAGTTTGTGTGTGTGTGGTGTGTTTTGGGAGGAGGTATGTTTTGTGCAATGTGCGTGTTGTGCGGTATGTGCGTATATTTGTGTGTGCAGCGTTGTCTGTGTGTGTGGGTGTCTGTGTAGGGCAGTTGTTTGTGGTTCCCAGTGTGTGTGTGTGGTGTGGTGTGTTGTGCAGTGCGCGCGCATATGTGTGTGTTGGGGGGAGGTGTGCACTTCCCATCGTGCTCCATCCCCCATGCAGCGCACTCCCCATCGTGCTCCATCCGCCATGCAGCGCACTCCCCATCGTGCTCCATCTCCCATGCTGCGCACTCCCAAACGTGCTCCATCCGCCATGCTGCGCACTCCCAAACGTGCTCCATCCCCCATGCTGCGCACCCCCCATCGTGCTCCATCCCCCATGCTGCGCACTCCCAAACGTGCTCCATCCGCCATGCTGCGCACTCCCCATCGTGCTCCATCTCCCATGCTGCGCACTCCCAAACGTGCTCCATCCGCCATGCTGCGCACTCCCAAACGTGCTCCATCCCCTATGCTGCGCACCCCCCATCGTGCTCCATCTCCCATCCTGCGCACTCCCAAACGTGCTCCATTTGCCATGCTGCGCACTCCCAAACGTGCTCCATCCGCCATGCTGCGCACTCCCAAACGTGCTCCATCTCCCATGCTGCGCACTCCCAAACGTGCTCCATCCGCCATGCTGCGCACTCCCAAACGTGGTCCATCCGCCATGCTGCGCACTCCCAAACGTGCTCCATCCGCCATACTCCGCACTCCCCATCGTGCTGCATCCTCCATGCTGCGCACTCCCAAACGTGCTCCATCCGCCATGCTCCGCACTCCCCATCGTGCTGCATCCCCCATGCTGCGCACTCCCAAACGTGCTCCATCCGCCATGCTGCGCATTTCCAAACGTGCTCCATCCGCCATGCTGCGCACTCCCAAACGTGCTCCATCCGCCATGCTGCGCACTCCCAAACGTGCTCCATCCGCCATGCTGCGCCAGCATCAGCCTCTCCGTCTCCAGCATCAGCCTCCCTATCCCAGCCTTCCCCAGGTTCAGCCTCTCTCCTCTCAGCCTCCTCCAGCACGCCGTGCTCCTCTGCCGACACTCACAGATCCGATCGCATACACTCACACACACCCACACACACCCACCCGATCGCATACACTCACACACACCCGATCGCATACACTCACACCCACCCGATCGCATACACTCACACCCACCCGATCGCATACACTCACACCCACCCGATCGCATACACTCACACCCACCCGATCGCATACACTCACACACACCCGATCGCATACACTCACACACACCCGATCGCATACACTCACACACACCCGATCGCATACACTCACACACAAAGACACACACACTGACGATATTGCACATACGCGCTGATACTCACAACATCCGGGGATATCACATGCTTCTGGCCATGTGATCCCCCGGCAGGTCCTGGAAGCTCACAACAGCACAGTATCGCCGCCGAGAAGCAAGCGATATCCCAGGATGTTGTGAGTATTTGGATGCGATGTGATGTGTGAGGTGTGTGTGAGTGTGATCTGATTTGTGTGTGTATGTGTGTGTGATCTGATGTGTGTGTGTGTGTGTGTGTGTGCTGTTATGTGTGTGTATGTTCCGCAGCTGCAGGACCTTGATGTGTGGATGCGATGTGATGTGTGTGTGAGGTGTGTGTGAGAGTGAGTGTGAGCCGGTGTACACTGGTAACTATGATACACATCGGGTAACTAAGGGACCTTAGTTACCCGATGTGTATAATGGTTACCAGCTTTCACGGCCTCCGTCAAGATGCCAGCATCGCAAGGTTATGTCTGGCGCTGCCGGGATCCTGACGGAGCCGGTGTAGAAGCAAGCAATATCCCAGCATGTTGTGATGTGTGAGGTGTGTGAGCCGGGGCGAGAGGCCAATCCGTGGGGGGGGGCGGGGCCATGGCGAGCCCAGCGGCCAATCAGCTTTGTGTCACCGTAAGGACACAATTTCGGAGCATGACAGACAGACAGACAGAATAAGGCAATTATATATATAGATTGCAGGGACAAACCTGCGGTAAATCCGCGGCAAATCCGCGGCAAAAACGCATGCGGATTTGGTGCGGATTTTTTCCGCAGGTCTGGAAATCTTTCACTGGCAGAAGTTTCTCAAGAAATTTTCTTGAGAAAATTCACATTTCTAGTGCGCACATAGCCTTAAGCATATTTTTTACAAGACGTGCAGCTGCAAGAATCCAATCGGTGTAATATACACATCATTAGGATTCAGCTCCGCTTGTTAGATCCAGCTTTCTGCACGTGATTGCAGTTAGTTATGTGCGGACTAGAGACTCAGCCACTTTGCTGAGGATAACATTGCAAGAAGCAGTGGAGACTCTAGATGGCAAACCACATACTTATGGTCGCATAACGACTGATGAAGCCAAAACCTAACAGTGTTTACATTACACATGGCTAAGATATGGTGAGCTGCGCCACTTGATGAATTTACTTGAAGCTTCATAAACCCTTTAATGCCTTCTGCACCAGCTGTGTGTATGGAGCGGAATAAGGAGCTGAGCCACCTCCATATAAAAAAAAAAAAAAAGATGCTGGCTGTTTTATACAGCCACCACTTGCCTCTAACAGAAGTGATTTGAGCGTGATTTCATTGCTGCTGTTTAACCACATAAATGCTGGCAATCTCTCACAGCTGCATTTCAGTGTTCGGACACTTGTAGGGGCGTCTGTTCCGGCAGCCATCACCCCATGCGAACCATTCAAAAAGTTACCCCGGTAGCTGGGGCCCACTGATGGTCCCCAGACACCGCATCTTTGTGCTCCTATGAAGCACACTGTGAATAGTTGTGAATTATACAATACAATGCAAAACAGAAATATTGCAAGTGAGAAAATGGCAACAAATTCAATTCCAGAAAAAAAAAAAAGAGTCAAGTATTATATTAAAAATAAATAATAAAAAAAAAAAAATCTATGAAAAATTGGAATTGACATTTTCTCGCCTCTGCACCTCACTTAGAGAATATAATAAGCAACCGAACATTGGGTCTACCACAAAATGCACAAATAAAAACTAAAGCTTGTCACACAAAAGACAAGCCATCACAAAGCTCAAGCAACAGAAAATGAAGGTTTTTGGTTATATATAAAATACCGTGTGTGGGGAGCTGAGACCCAGGCTATATATGCATATAATGTCGACTGGTGATAGGTGTGGGTGGGGTCGGGTCCACATTATACGCATATATAGCCTGGGTCTCAGCTCCACACACACGGTAAGTTTTTTAACTGCAAGAGAGGACACACACGTTCCCTTTTGATGATCAACTATGGGACAAGACTGCAGCAAGATAATACATCATACAACAAGCAACTGACCACTATTCTCAGCCCGGCTACTAATAATGCAAAACCAAAATGAAACCTACAATCTGGGGCTCATCGGCTGCTGGCAAACTAGGTCTCAACATGGCAGGAAATATTTTCTAAAAATAAAAACATAGTTTATTACACATATTAAATAAACATACACGCACATACATACAGTAAACCACAAAAGTGAATACACCCCTCATTTTTGTAAAACAGAGCCCCAATACCTTGTCACGGTATTCTCTTACGTTGGGGTCCCTAGCTAATGTATGTCTTCTCTTGCAGTTAAAAAATAAAAAATTACTGTGTGTGGGGAGCTGAGACCCAGGCTATATATGCATATAATGTCGACTAGTGATAGGTGTGGGTGGGGTCGGGTCCACATTATACGCATATATAGCCTGGGTCTCAGCTCCACACACACGGTAAGTTTTTTAACTGCAAGAGAGGACACACATTAGACCCCAACTTAAGAGAAGACCGTGACGAGATGTTGGGGCTTTGTTGTATTGATCAATTCAATAGCTACATTTCTCTTTATTCTTAAGTTCATGGCAGTAATACAGATTCCATTGTCACATTTACATTCTCACATATAGCTATTTTATTTTTCATGCCAGTATTCATACAGCAGTTTCTGCTTTACATTTATTCTCCTTGCACGGTCACTGGTGTGCAGCCCTTCTCTCTGTATATAGTGAAGCTTTTTAGGGTTTTTGCACCCATTTCAGACTTAGGCTTTGTGTGCACTGGAAATGGAATTTTCTCAAGAAAATTCAGCAGGCATTGAAAGCTTACCGCACCCGTGGTAAAAAAAAACGCGGAAAACCGCATGCGTTTTGCCGCAGTTTGCTGCGGTTTTACCGCGGTATTGCCGCGTGCGGTTTGGTACATGTGTTTTATTGCATTCAATGCAATAAAGCACATTGAAAAAAAAAAAAATATCATTTCCTTCTGAGATAGATAGCAGATAGATAAATAAATAGACAGATAGAAGAATAGATAGAGGGATAGATAGAGGACAGATCGCATTTCTCACGGTCGGTAGTGAGTTCACATTACCGGCCGTGGGAAATGCCCTGTGGTTACCTCTGCTTTCTCGTTGCGAGGCTGCATTCAGCGCAGTGTCAGTCGCGGCTGGATGCAAGCAGCGCAAGACCTGTGGATTACGTTGGAGCTTTGTTTCGGGGGGGGGGTTAATAAAACGGGTGAACCAGGCTTTTTTGTGTTTTATTTAAAATAAAGGATTTTTCGGTGTCTGTGTTTTTTCACTTTACTAACGGGTTGATCATGTCAGCTGTCACATAGACGCTGCCATGATCAAGCCTGGACTTCGTGGCGGCGATCCACCGCCATTAACTCCTTATTACCTGGATTGCCACTGCATCACGGCATCTAGAAGAGCTGGGGACACACCGGTACTGCCGCATAATGCATGCGACAGTCCCAGGGCAGCTGCGGCTGATATTCTCGGCTGCGGGAAGTGGGAGGGAGGAGGGGGACATTAACCCTGCCCCTCGCCCTCCCCAGCCTGAGAATACTGGGCTGCCGCTGTGTGTTTACCTCGGCTGGAAGGTAAAAATACAGCGGAGCCCACGTGGTTTTCTTTTTCTATATTTCCGTTTGATTTCTACGTGTGTTCTATATGTCTGTGTTCTATGTCTGATGTCTGTGTGTGAGTGTGATCTGTGTGTTTACTCTGCTCCGCTTCCTCTTTCTGTCATAATGACATAACGTCCCTGCAAACCGCAGGCAGCGATGTACATTACCGCAGGTAAACCGCGAAATACCGCAGGGAATAACGCAGGAAAACTCAATGAACCGCACAGAATTTGCTGCCTGCGTTACTCCCTGCGGGATTTCACGATTACTTTGCAGTCAATGGAGTGAAATCCCGCAGCGACGTGAGGAAAAGAATTCACATGCAATTGTTTTTGCTGCGGGAATCCAGCAGCAAAACATGCAGCTGTCAAAATCCACCTAGTGCGCACAGCATTTTTTTTCCCATAGGTTTTGCTGGTGATTCACTGCAGAGATGTTATAAACATTTTCTGCAGCGAAACATGCAGCAAAACCGCAGGAAATCCGTGGCAAAAACCAGTAAGTGCGCACATAGCCTAAGAATGGTGTTCCAGATGTTATTTCTAAATTAGTGTACTGAGCAAGGCCGAGCCCATCTAGTTGAAATGTGGCCAGAAGTGTGCACATCACATACTCGCAGTCATGTGACCGCCATTTCTGGCTCTGACACCGGAGAATCCTCACAGCACACAATGCATGCATGTGAGGGTTCACAAGTCTGCAGCCACAAAGTGACTCATACAGTGACTGCAGACTTGTCATTTTAGACCAGACTACTCCTTTAAGTTTTAAGAAGAATTTTTTATTTTTTTTATTTTTTTTTTAAACTGCTGTAAAAGTAAGAATGTATGTAGAAAAAAACCATACTAAATAAATAAAAAAAATGCAAGTAACCTAATTTTAGATAAGTGCAGAAACGCTGCAACATCAAAAACTCACCAATTAGTCTCAGTGAGAATGGAGACTAGTTTATCCTTAGGGTACTTTCACACTTGCGTTCAGCGGAGTCAGTCACTATGGAGAATAGCGCAGTCCGTTAACGCACTGCGCTATTCTCCATAGACTTGTATGGATGACGCACTGTAACGCAAGTGTCAGTGTTGCATCCGCCGGACGACGCAGCGTCGTTATTTTGACGTTGCGTCGGGCGAAAGGAACGCAGCATGTAACTTTTTTTGAACAGCGGAATCTTTTGGATTTCACTGCGCATGCTCTCTCTGGCTCCCTCCACCTGTAACCAGGGTACACATCGGGTAACCAAGGAACCCTGGTTACGTGTGATGGGAGCCCGACACTTCCCCGCTCGGCTCCGCCCCCTCCCGCACTCCGTATGTATACACACACACACTCACTCACCTGTCCCCCAGCGATGCAGTCCCCGCGGCACTGACGTCCTCAGCCATGGCCCCGCTCGGCTCCACCCACTTCGCACTCCGCCCCCCGCACACACTGTCGGCGACCGAACGATCGGCTGATCACCCGGCGGCCGGCTACTGGGAGTGATCGGCTGATCACCCGGCGGCCGGCTACTGTTAGTGATCGGCTGATCGTTCACAATACATAAGGATAAGGCTGCACATCAAAGTTAGATAATAGTATAATGCTATGACACTTTCTTATATAGGAGATGGAAAAAAACATGGCCGAAAGGGGCGATGCAGTGTTCACATAAGCACTGTGTTCACGTGCTAAATATCTCTTTTTTCCTAATATTCATGGCAAGTATGCAATTCATTATTCACACTTTCAAGTTAGCAAGTAGCATTTTTCATTGTATGCTTCAATGTTTTTCGGTATGCTTATAGCATTATACTATTATATAACGTTGATGTGCAGCCTTATCCTTATGTACTATGTATTTTTTGGCTTGCACTCATAATATATATTAGTGCTCACTTAAGTTATCCTTAGTATTATGATCGTTCACAATAGTCTGCCGACGGTAAAACTGTAAAAAAAACAAAACGGATTGCGTTGTGTTGTAGCATCCGTTGTGCCACTATATGCAACACATCCGTTGCATCCGTCACACAACGCAATGCAACGGATACCGTTCAACGCAAGTGTGAAAGTAGCCTTAGTCATTTACTTAGCATTTTGTAAATTAGCAAAAAGAGAAATCTAAATTGCATTAGTGTGAGTGTCTTTTGCCTTCAAAACAGTATCAAGGCATCAATTCTTCTAGGTACACTCGCACACAGTTTGTGAAGGTACTCAGCAGAGAGGTGGTCTCAAACATCCTGGAGAACTGAGCGCAGATCTTCCATGGATATAGACTTGTATAGATCCCTCTTCATGTAATCCCAGAGAGAATAGATGATATTGAGGATCAAGGTTTCGTGGGACAATATCATCACTTCCAAGACTCCTTGTATTTTTTACGTTACAGAAAATTCTTAATGTGCGATGCCTCCCTGACAGTACTGTGCAATGGATCTGCATGCATTTTGCAGCAATGAAGACAAAAAATAGACATCATTGAAGACCATAAAAGCAGTGGTCGGCCAGTGAAACCTAATGTAGTAGATGAAAGACACAGTGCTTTTTTCCCTTCAAAATTAGAACCTCAGACCTTCCATCAACCCAGCTATACCCATCTACTGCTCCAAGAAGTGGGGCCAGGAGAGGTCTTCATGGACGAATAGCCTAAACTAATGGCATGTATGGAAAGTCACTTTAAGGCTATGTGCGCACTAGAGCTTTTTACCCGTGGATTTACCCGCGGATTTGCCGCGGAAATTTCTTGAGAAATGTCTGCAATCTTTGTGCAGACATTTCCCAGCAAATTCTATGGTAAAAAAAAATAGCTGTGCGCACTGGTGCGGATTTTTCTCAAGAAATTTCCGCGAGAAGAATTTCTCGAGAAACTTTCTTGAGAAAATGAACATGTCCATTATTTCCGCAGGTACCCTGCGGATTTCGGCAGTACAGCCTGCAAAAATCCGCAGGGAACCACCCGCGGGAAAATCGCGGCAATTCCGCGGCTATTCCGCAGCTAATCCGCGGCAAATCCGCATGCGGATTTGGTGCGGATTTTTTCCGGAGGTCCGGAAATCTTTCACTCCCAGAAGTTTCTCAAGAAATTTTCTTGAGAAACTTCACATTTCTAGTGCGCACATAGCCTTAGGCTATGTGCGTACATAGGTCGCTGAAACATGATTATTAGGCTATCAGTCAGATAGGAGGTAGCGGGCAGGGAATAGGGAGGGAGGCAGGAGAGCTGTATGTGCTGCGCTCACACCACTGCACTTGCAGAACATAAGCTTTCATGGATCTCTCAAACTTCAAAACGGATTTATGCAAGAAATATAATCAATTAAATCAGTAATTATTCACCCACATACCATTAATTTGGGATATAAGATGTTAATGACAGGTTTTGTTAATATAGTAATCCTGCACATGACATATCACATGCAGTCTTTATAAACATCCACAACTGAGAATGGGAGCTCCATCATCTCCAGGTCAACAACGCTCCACGTGTGACATAATGGTGGCTAGGAGCGATTAACATGGGATTGCCGATGGTCATTCTCTACAATATGTATAACAAGTGGCCAGCACTGCAGGATGATGGTAACTGAGGGGCGTTGGGAGGCAAATCTATGTTTGATAATAAAAACCCAAAAAGGCAATCCTCTGCTGTTACCACCGTCCGATACACTCCAGCGTATAATTGTTACTGTTAATGGTTACATCCTGACTGTGAGCACTGGCGACAGCCGGGTTTTGTGATGGAAGAACATTCTGCTTCCAAGAATCTGAATTGTCTAGCATTTCCAGAAGTGGAAACTCAGTACAACCCTAAAATTTGGAACGAAACTTCAGTGGCTCCGAAAATCTGCCTAACTTCAAAGGCATTCACCTTACCAGCGCACAACAACCACATCTCCTCTACTGTACAAAGTGCGCCATCTACTGTTGGCAAAGGGGAATTGTGGTCACATACGGAAATACATTTGTGAGGCACGCTATATACCATGGGGAAAACAAGGATTTACTGCTGTGATTGCATTGAAAAAAATAAATAAATAATATATAATATATATTACACACACACACACACACACACACACACACACAAATTCATATCAACGCTACTTATATGGCCGACAAATATCTAAGGTATCTGCCCCTACACAGAATAGTCTAGGCAGCTCTCCTGTTCCAGTGGGGATCCATTATTAACCCCTGAAACAATTCAACTCACAAGGAGCCTTAAAGCCTTACACAGGCTCCTTATGAGGTGAATCATAGTCCAGGCTGGTTCTGTACCCTTTCCCAATAACTGCCACCTTCGCTGTGCCCTACATCCGGATTTGCAAGCTTCCAGTGGTGCCTCTGTGACTCTTAACCCCTTCAACCCCAGGGCATTTTCCGTTTGTTTGGTTTTTTTGCTCCCCTTCTTCCAAGAGCCGTAGCTTATTTATTTTTCCGTCAATCTTGCCATATGAGGGCTTGTTTTTTGAGGGACGAGTTGTACTTTTAAATGAATCCATACATTTTACCATATAGTGTACTGGAAAACAGCAAAAAAATTAAAAAAGTGTGGAAAAATTGGAAAAAAAAAAGTGATCGCACAATAGTTTTTGGGATATTTTATTCACCGTGTTCACTGTATGGTAAAACTGATGTGTCGCTGTGATGCCCGAGGTCGGTGCGAGTTTGTAGACACCAAACATGTATAGGTTTACTTGTATCTAAGGGGTTAGCAAAATTCACAAGATTGGTTGTTTTGCGCCATTTTCCGAAACCCATAGCGTTCTCATTTTTCGGGATCTATGGCTCAGTGACTGCTTATTTTTTGCGTCTCGAGCTGACGTTTCTAATGGTCGCCTGTTATTGCAGTTTGCGCAAAACTTGCGGCAACCAAAAAAAAACGTAATTTTGGCATTTGGAATTTTTTTGCCGCTACGCAGTCTACCAATCAGATTAATTGATTTTACATTTTGACCGGGCATTTCTGAACGCGACGATACCAAATATGTGGAATTGGTTTTTTTTAACCCTTTAATTTTCAATGGGGCGAAAGGGGGGGGTGATTTGAACTTTGTTTTATTTTTTAAAACTTGGGTTTTTTTTTTACTTTTTTTATTTTACTAATCAGTGACTCAAGTTAGCTACAGGCGTCATCACATGACCCTGTGCTACCATGGTAACCACCAGAAGTCATGTGATTACGCACGTGACTTACGGTGGGGGCGGCGGTAAGTAAAAGTAATGGCCGCACACATACGTCTCGCTGCCAGATTTTGGCAACAAGATGTAAGGGGTTCAAAGTTGCGGATGGAAAGCGATTCCACTCGTAACTTACAGATACACATGTCAGCTGTTGAAGTCAGCTGATATGTGCGCGGATTGCCGCGGCCTGCCCACGGCAGGTTGTGGGAATTAACCTCACATAATCCATGACGAATATATCAGTCATGGGTCGTGAAGAGGTTAAAGGGAATCTGTCACTAGGTTTTTGATTCCCCCATCTGAGAGCAGCATAAATGTAGAGACAGAGTCTCTGATTCCAGCGCTGTGTCACTTACTGAGCAGTTTGCTGTCATTTTTATAAAATCAATGTTCTCTCTACTGCATATCCAGCAGTTATACAGAGCTCATGAATATGTTGGACTACCTGGCAGCAGGTCAAGTAGTCCTTTAATGATAAAAATACTGTTTAATCAGCAGTAGATCATCAAAACTACACTAAACAGCTCAGTAAGTGATACATCACTGGAATCAGTGTCTCTGCCTCTACATTATGCAGCTTTCAGATTAGGTGGCAAAAACCTGGTGACAGATTCCCTTTAAGGCCCAGTTAGAGAGACGCGTGTCTAAAAGGGGTTGCCCACTATTCGGTCAAGCCTTTCTCTATGACTGTTTTCCCCAAGTAAAATGAGAACGTCTATATGCATCTTTGGTACTGTTCTAGCAGTGTTGGCACTGGCTCTCCCGGGGCACACGATCCCTGCAGCCAAGCAGCGGCTGTTTCACTCTCTCCTTCTTCGGACATAGTTCACACCCGGAGGAAGTTAGAGCTGCAGCTTCTCTCACTTCCTCCAGATACACGATTTGTCCAAAGGAGGAGAAAGTGAAGCAGCCGTTGAACAGCCGCAGGGATCGAATAACAATGTCACGTGAGTCCCTGGAGTGTCAGTGCCATACACCCTCTGCAAGCCACCTCCGGAATTAACCCTAACCCACTAATTGAAGTAAGCTAATGAACGGTTATCGGACTCTGCTCATACTGTGCATTCATTCTTGTACCTACACCTGCGATTCCTCAGCCTTCCTCTGTGCCCTTTCCATGTCCGTCTTGTTCTGCCCTTCTGGTCCTGTGGTCCCAGGGTGTCCATGCCCTCACTCCTACACATGCTCTCTAGCCATCTGCACCATTGCCCTGTGTCCGTGTCCACCATGACCTTGGCTTAGTGACTCCACTTCACCAGGGGAACCCAACATAATGGCTTAATACAGGACTTCTAATTTTATAAAATGTGTTTCAATCATTTTTTCAGTGCAGTTTGTTTTTTAATGGGGGTCGTCCACTGCTCAGACATCCCCTTTTCAATCACCTTATTGCCCCAAGTTCTTGGGCAAAAATCCAGATCCAGAAAAGGGATGTTTGCTATAGCTTATTGCCCAGGGGTGGGATTCAGCCACTTCTGTCTGGTTCGTGCGAACCGGTTGTTAAAATAGCAGCCGGTTCCCAGAACCGGCAAGAAACTGCTCCGGCGATCCGGATCTCTGTATTCATTTGTGTTAGTGTCTTTAAGACACTAACACAAATGAATCCCCGTACTTCCATATGCGCCGCACTTCCAGGTTCAGTGGAGCCTGTCTGCTCCCTGACCCGGCATGCAGCGACGCGCTGACGCTGCAAAGGTCACGGCAGTGTGGTGAGGTAGCTCATCCTGCTGCCGCCTGCCAGCGTCAGTGTGCCTGCAGAGTGCTGCGGAGGACGACGGAAGACAGAGGAGAGACCGCCGGTGCTTGGAGCAGGTAAGCGCTCAGTGAGCCGAAAATGCAGGGAGACAAGGATCTGCAGGGGAGAGGAGCCACATAAGATGGGAACTATATAGGAAAAGGAGCCACATGGGACAGAATCTGCGGGGGAAAAGGAGCACATGAGATGAGATCTGCTGGGGAAAGAGGCCATAATGGGATGGGATCTGTAGGGGAAAGAGGCCATAATGGGATGGGATCTGTAGGGGAAAGAGGCCATAATGGGATGGGATCTGCAGGGGGAAAGAGGCCATAATGGGATGGGATCTGCAGGGGGAAAGAGGCCATAATGGGATGAGATCTGCAGGGGAAAGAGGCCATAATGGGATGAGATCTGCAAGGGAAAGAGACCACATGGGATGAGATCTGTATGGGAAAGGTCATCCATTCCAATTTTAGCAGGGCTCCTTTAGTAATAATTTTTAAAAATTGTAGAAAAATTGTTTAATACAATACGACTGACAGTAACTGGAACAACTGTTACTGGACAGGAGAGTGAAGGTATAGGAGGGGAAGAAGGGGACAGAGATTTTACTTTAAATTACTTGTATTTTTTGGTAGAATAACGTGTGTGAAAATGAGTGTAACTAACAAAATGGGTGTGGTTACAGAATGGGTGTGGTTTCAAATGGGCGGGGTTTACAGAGAACCTGTAAAAATTTGAATCCCACCCCTGCTTATGCCAATTCTAGAACTTCTATTGCGCCACACAGACCTTCCCTCTCCTGCTAAGCCTCACTCAATTTTTTTTTTTAATGGCATTGGGAAAAGGCAAAATTGTTATGCAAATATGGCAAGTGTAAAAATATGAACATTTTTAATGTAGCTATTTTGTACAGGGCTCTTCATAATATCCCCTAAATACCGTGGTTTTCCTAAAATAAGCCCTAGCAGGGATTTTACGCATTTTCGAAGCAAGGCTTAAATATAAGCCCTCCCCTGAAAATAAGCCCTAGTCGCGGTTCAATAATGAAGTGTCCGTGCAGAAAGATACTGCAGGACACTTCATTATAGAAAGCGGACACCCTGCAATCACACTGACCAGACACTGAAAAAAGTATAAGACTGTCTTATTTTTGGAAAAACACAGTAGGTGGAAATTCTGGGAAGTAAAAGACAGGTGCAGCAACAAGTATCCGGACCCCAGAACATTCTGTAAAAAATAAATAATTGAAAAAAAAAATAAAAATGTATTTTGTATGACCTGAAGGGATTAAAAATGAATTGTACACCAAGGCTTTTTTACAAGGATAAATACACATACAAATGAGAAGATAAATGATGACCTAACAAGAGGCTTAAACATGACGTTCTGTGAGCTGCACTTAAATGGTCCACAGAATTCATACAGACCGCTGTTATCACACGCACAACCAAAGCCGTGTCTATTAACCATCGCAAATAATGTACTTTATGTTCTGCATTTTCCTGTGCTGAATGCTATAATTATATTCTCATTTGTAGGGGTATTTTAGAACAAACAAACAAGTCTATCACTACTAAATAGAAATGTTAGATATAATTTGCTCATAATGAGCCAAGATATTACATGACACTGAGCTGTAAAAGTCAATGAATCATTTTAGAGAGGAGAACAGGGCAAGAAAACAAACAAATACGGAGTTCTCTGAGTATAAGATTATCAAAAAGTGACACTTTGGAGTATTTAAAAGGATTTGTCCAAAGTAATTTTCATCTAAATCCCTATATAGTGCATAATCTAAAGTACCGTATTTTTCGCTTTATAAGACACACTTTTGTTCCCCCAATATACGGGGGGGGGGGTACAAAAATATATATTATATATATATAAATAATATCTATATCCATCCATCTGTGTATCTATATCCATCCATCTGTGTATCTATATCCATCCATCTGTGTATCTATATCTATCCATCTGTGTATCTATATCTATCCATCTATCTATATCTATCCATCTATCTATATCTATCTGTGTATCTATATCTATCTATCTATCTATACACACACACACACACACACACACACACACACACCACAGGGTCCGCTCTGGAGCGGTGCTGGGGGCAGGTGAAAGCTGCGGGCGGCAGAGTTAGATCTCCTGCTCCCGCTCATATAATATGCACAGCCGCTGTCCATCAGCGTGGTGCTGAAACCGCATCACGCTGATGGGCTGGGGCCGCGGGGCATATTATATCTGCCTGTGCTCCATTTGATCGCACATGATCCCCCCTGTTTGTTAGATATGGCCCCCATACTGCTGCCCATAGTAAAATAAAAAAAAAGCTTGACTTACCTCCAGCGCTGATCTCCGGTCTCCTGCTGCTGCTGTCTGTGATAAGGCACGCATAGATGATATCACTCTGCTGTGCCGATCACGTGACCGGCAACAAGAACCAGGAAGTGGAGGAGGCCGGAGCTCAACCCCACGGAGGGAGACACAGGGATTAGAGCGCCGAGAAGGTAAGGAAAGAGTGTTTTATTTTATTATGGGCTGCAGTATGGGGGGCATATCTAACACAGGGGAGATGTGCCATCTATAGTGGCCATGGGCAGCAGTATGGGGGCCATATCAAACACAGCAGAGGTGTGCCATCTATAGGAGCCATGGGCAGCACAGGGAGACGTGTCCCAGCACAAGGGAGCTATATTAATTATAAGGGGGCCATATCCAGATTAAGGGGGGCTAATTTTATGATGGGGGGCTATGAGGGACATATACCCTATATGATTTGTTAGACGGACACTGGCATTATAAGATAGACCCCATTTAACATTAAAAAAAAAAAATCTCTTTTCCTTCACCAAATTTGAGGGTGCGTCTTATAATCAGGTGCGTCTTATAAAGCAAAAAAATACGGTAATTTCTAATGTACTTGCATTAAAAATTCCCACTCCTTCTCTCACTACAATAGTCAATCTAACAAAAAGAATATAGCTGCACTCTGAAATGCTATATGTAATCATTGAATATATGAAATTGGAATTGTATTACTGCTATAAATTATGTTAAAATATGAGATACTTTGCTCACAAATTGGCCAATTCATGAGAGCCCAACAGCCAGCACTAAGTACCTCATTTTTTTTTTTACAGTTTTGTATTGCAGCAATTCTAATTTCATACAATCAATGTTTCTTCCATATTATAGCATTTCAGAGTGAAGCTGTAGTCTTTTTGTTAAACTGACTAGTTGTTTTAGCTTGCACCTGTTAACACCTGTCTCATTCTTGGAGATGCTGGTCAGTTTTTAGATATTTGTACTAGTATACTTTCTTCTGACTGAGCACTCCGCCTGGGGCATGTTTAATTATAGTTGGACCCTAAATGCCCTTAAAATTGTACAGCCCGGGGAGAGACATATAAGGTTAGCGTCCCAACAAAAGGGTATGCCTTCTCGCTGGTTGTTGGGTTCTCATGAATTGGCCAATTAGTGAGCCGATTACTTCATTTTTTAACAGTTTCTAAAGTAGTAATGCAATTCCAAGTTTGAATATTCAATGGTTACATATTATAGCATTTTAGAGTATAGCTATAAATTGTTACATTGATTAGTTGTTTTAGCTTGCATCTGTTCACACTTGTCTCATTCTTGGAGGTGATAGACAGTTTTTGATATTTGTAGTACACTTAACGGCTACTGTATTTTTTTCCTCTACTTAATCTCTGATGACGCTTCGTTTAAGAATCCCAGTCCATGCTACCTCATCAGGCAGCAGAGGCTGCAATCACTGCCACAGTCTCTACCTCCTCCCTAAAACGAAGCATCCCACTCTTAAGGGGATGGGCTAGCCCCTCTTCGATTTCCACTGTGCGATGTGCACTATGACTCTCTGTTGCAGCAGTAATGAACCAGAAACCGTGCAGTGTCCGTATATCAAGCATGCAGAGACCAGTGACGTAACCTGTGGGAGCTACGCTGCTCTCTGCACAGTGGTTATACGGACATCACTCTGTTGCCAGCTCAATACTGATGATCTGAGCAGACAAAAGTAGGATTTTTGTGTACTCACCGTAAAATCTCTTTCTCTGAGTCTTCATTGGGGGACACAGGACCATGGGTTATGCTGCTGTCACTAGGAGGCTGACACTAAGTAAACATAAAAAAGTTAGCTCCTCCCTAGCAGCATACACCCCGAGCCGGAGGCGGGCTCAGATCAGTTGGTGCACAAGCAGTAGGAGGAGTACCAGAATCACCATACATAAACACAAGTTGTAACTAAAACAATGCAGCCGTGCAAACAAGAGGTCTATGAACATAAGACCACTGAAAAAATAGCAGGCAAATGCAATTGAATCAACCAAAAAAACCAAGCAGGGTGGGTGCTGTGTCCCCCAATGAAGACTCAGAGAAAGAGATTTTACGGTGAGTACACAAAAATCCTACTTTCTCTATCGTTTCATTGGGGGACACAGGACCATGGGACGTCCAAAAGCAGTCCCTGGGTGGGAATACCGAAAAACCCGCAGAGGCAGACAACAACAACCTCCCTCGGCGGGCTTGCACTATAATTGAATGCTGCCACCCTATTACAGGTGCGCAACTGCTGCCTGCAAGACCTTTCTCCCAAAAATAGCATCTGCCGATGCTTGGGTGTGAACGTGGTAGAACCTAGTAAAGGTGTGCAGGCTAGACCAGGTGGCGGCCTTGCAGACCTGGTCGGCCGACGCCTGATGCCTAATCGCCCAAGAGGCGCCCACTGCGCGGGTAGAGTGCGCCTTTACCCCCCGCGGCGGAGACTTGTCCCGAATCCGGTAGGCCTCTGATATGGCGGAACGGATCCATCTGGCAATTGTGGCCTTGGATGCCGATTCACCCTTCTTGGGACCAGAAGGGAGAACAAACAGACCATCTGACTTACGGAACGGCGCGGTCCTGGAGACATAAATTCTAAGTGCACGCACTAGGTCCAGGGTGTGCAAGGACCTCTCCAAGCTGTGAGAGGGGCCAGGACAGAAGGATGGAAGGATGATTTCCTCGTTAAGATGGAACGGGGAGACCACCTTTGGGAGAAAAGCGGGATCTGGCCGGAGAACCGCTTTGTCCTGGTGAAAAATCAAAAAGGGGGAACGACAAGAGAGAGCTGCCAGCTCTGACGTCCTGCGAATAGAAGTGATGGCAACAAGAAACACCACCTTCCAAGACAGGTGAGACAGGGAAGATTCTCGCAAGGGCTCGAATGGGGAGCCCTGAAGTGACCCTAGGACTAGATTAAGGTCCCACGGTTCTAGAGGCCGACGGTACGGCGGTGCCAGGTGGGCTACTCCCTGGATGAAGGTCTTAACCTGTGAACGAGCGGCCAGTGGCTTCTGAAACAGGATTGATAACGCCGATATCTGGCCCTTTAGTGTTGCGAGCGAGAGACCCGCATCTAGGCCTGACTGCAAGAATGCCAACAGGGAAGGAAGGGAGAAGGCGAGAGGAGAAGAAATATTCTGCTCTTCACACCACCTGAAGAAAACTTTCCACGTGCGGTGGTAAATCTTTGATGAAGATGGCTTCCTGGCCCTAATCATTGTCTGAATCACTCTTGAGGAAAAACCAGCCTTAGCTAGAACCCAGGATTCAATGGCCAGGCCGTCAAATTTAGGACCTGTGAGTTCTGATGGAAGAGAGGCCCCTGCTGCAGGAGATCTGGACGGTCTGGAAGGCGCCACGGAGCGTCTGCGAGGAGCTGAGTTAGTTCCGCGAACCATGCTCGCCTGGGCCAGTCCGGAGCCACTAGGATGACCGGTATCCCTTCCGCCTTGATCTTCTTGAGGACCCTCGGAATTAGAGGGAGCGGAGGGAAGATGTACGGGAGACTGAACTGGCTCCATGACAGGGTGAGGGCGTCGACTCCTAAAGCCAAGCGGTCGCGGCACCGCGCTACAAAGTGCGGAACTTGACGGTTGAACCGGGAGGCCATTAGGTCCACGTCCGGAACTCCCCATCTGTCGCAGATCTGGTTGAAGACTTCCCGGTTGAGGGACCATTCTCCGGAGGCGAGGCCTTCCCTGCTGAGGAAGTCCGCCGCCCAATTGTCCACGCCTGGGATGTGTACCGCTGAGATCAGGGAGTGATGACACTCGGCCCAGTGCAATATCTTCTTGACTTCTCGCATCGCCCCGACACTTCTTGTGCCGCCTTGGTGGTTGATGTACGCCACCGCCGTCGCATTGTCCGACTGGATCCTGACCGGGCAACCCTGTACTAGGTGCCGAAACTGCTGCAAGGCTAGCCGGATGGCTCTTATCTCCAAAATGTTGATCTGGAGACAACTCTCTCTCGGTGACCATCGGCCCTGCGCTGTGTGATGTCGAAACACTGCTCCCCAGCCCTGGAGACTGGCGTCGGTGGTCACTATCTTCCAGTGGAGCGGGAGGAAAGACCTCCCTGATGCGAGGTTGCGCTGATTGAGCCACCAACGGAGGGAGTTGCGGGTCTCCGGCGAAAGATGAAACCTGCGGTCCAGAGAAAAGGGAGATCTGTCCCACTTCTTCAGCAAGGCCAGCTGGAGTGGCCGGAGATGGAACTGTGCAAAGGGTACCGCTTCCATCGCCGCCACCATACGACCGAGGACTCGCATGCCGAACCTGATGGACACTTGGCGCTGACGCCGAAGAGCGCGGAGTCCTCGTTGTAGGGAGGAGATCTTCTCCTGTGAGAGGAAAACTCGCCCTTGGATGGTATCGAATACCATGCCTAAAAAGGTGATCCGACGGGCCGGGATCAGAGAGGACTTCTTCCGATTTATCAGCCACCCTAACCGTGAAAGGGTGTCGATCGTGACCTGAACCCCGAGACGACAGTCCTCGAAAGAAGAGCCCTTTATCAACATATCGTCCAAGTACGGGATGACCATGACACCCCTGGCATGCAGGACGGACATGGCAGCAGCCATGATCTTCGTAAAGACCCTGGGTGCGGATGCGAGGCCGAAGGGAAGAGCTGTGAACTGGAAGTGATCTTCCGCTATCGCAAAACGGAGGAACTGTTGGTGAGAGGTGGCTATCGGGACGTGAAGATAGGCGTCTTGAATATCCAGCGATGCCAGGAATTCGCCTACCTCCATGGACGCGATGACGGACCGGAGTGACTCCATTCGAAACGGCCGAGGTCTCACCGACCTGTTCAGAAGCTTTAGGTCGAGGACGGGACGGACAGAGCCGTCCTTTTTGGGGACCACGAAAAGGTTGGAATAGAACCCCTTGAAACGCTCTGCGGGAGGGACTGGTACCACGACTCCGGTTCGGAGGAGGGAGTCTATGGAGTGAAAGAACGCGCGAGCCCGCGCGGTAGACTCGGGAGGGCGAGATAGGAAAAAACGTCTCGGTGGCTTTGCCTCGAATTCTATTTTGTAGCCTGATGTGATGATCTCTCTGACCCAGGCATCGGCGGTCAGGGGGATCCACACATGCTGAAAACGAGACAGGCGCCCTCCCACAAGTCTGGCGCTGTTGCGCGCCGACCGCGAGTCACTTGGAGGAACGACGGCGGTAACCAGAAGAGGATCTCGTGGACTGGCGGGGGCGTGAACGCCAGGCGGGATTGGTCTTGAATGACGGGGTCTTCCTGTCTCTCGGAGGAGAGCGGCTTTTCCGCGGCTGGGGATTGGAGCTGAAGCTGCGAAAGGACCGGAAACGAGCGGTGGAGCGCCGATTCTGGAAGCGCTTGGGGCGCAATTGGGGGAGAGATGTACTCTTTCCTCCCGTTGCATCGGAGATCAGCTGGTCCAGCCTATCTCCGAAGAGACGCTCCCCTAGGAAGGGCAGGGAAGTTAGTGACTTCTTAGAGGCCGCATCCGCGTTCCAGGAGCGGAGCCAAAGGGCTCGACGGATGGCCACATTGTTGCTGGCGGCCTGGGTCGCGCAACTTGCAGACGCCAGGGCTGCATTGAGCAAGTACTCACCCGCAAGGGAAATCTGCGAGGCGATGGGAACCAGGTCCGGATTGGTAGGAATGGCGCGGAGACCGCCGCGTAGCGTGTCCGCCCCGGACATCAGGGCCTTCGCCACCCAAACCGAGGCGAAGGCCGGAGAGAGGGATGAGCCCGCTGCCTCGAAGGCGGAACGGGCCAACCTGTCAATAGTACGGTCCGTAGGATCTTTGAGAGACGTACCGTTAGTGAGTGGAAGGACTGTGTGAGAAGACAGGCGGGAGACTGGGGGATCAACCACAGGGGAACCTGCCCAATCCTTTCGAAGACCCTCAGGAAAGGGATAATGCAAATCGATGGACTTACCGCTGGTAAATACCCTGTCCGGCTGTTGCCTGTGGCTGCGCAGTAACTCAGCGAATTCTGGATGTCCGCTGAATGTGTTCTGGGCCCGCTTCACCCGCTTAAAGGAGACCTGGGTGCTCTGGGAGGAGACTGGGTCCACCTGTACCTGTACCTGAGTCCTGTAGGGGTACCGCATCGGAATCATCCTCGGAGCAGTCAGAAGCCTCCCTGGAGGACTGACGGTCTGGACCTGGGGATGAAGGTGAAACCTGGGAAGAGTCTGAGGACGAGACCCGGCGGGTCCGTTTCTGAGCAGCAGAGGAGGACCCTGCAACGGGGCTCACCTGCTCCGGGGGCAATTGCGCCGGGTCTGCGGGAATCTGGGCGAGCGTCGGCAGCAGGCGTAGAGCTTGCGCGATGGTCCGAGAAGCCTCAGAGAGGGAATCTACGGACTGGGACAGGGACGCTAGCCAGTCGGGGGGGGGGCGGGACGCAGGGCCCTGCAGCATATGGCGCTGTGGCGTCTGCGGTATCAGAAGCGTCGGCCGCGGAGTCCTGCGGAGGCTGCGCGTCTGTAGAACAGACGGAGCATAGTGGGGCGTCCTGACCCTGGGAAAATTTGGAGCTGCAGGAGGAGCATGCAAAAAATAGTGCAAAGGGGGCCTGCTTGGATTGGGTGGGCTTAGCCTTAGGCATGGTGCACACAGGTACTCTCCCTGGTGGCTGCTAGGAAGGAGACAGGAGAGGGTTAACTCGTCCCTAAACTCAGAGAATGCTACCTAGTGAGGGCTACTCCTTAGGAGCAGAGCTTACCCAGGTCCTGCGTGCTGCCCACCAGTCCAGAAGTGGAGTCCAGGAATGAGCTGGCCAGAAAACTCAGAACGCCGGCGTGCTGCAGCCTCAGGGGACCAGAGGCAGGCTAAAATGGAGAGGGGATGCTGGAGGAGGCTGGGGGAGGAGCAGGATTCCGGCGCGAAAAGTCTGGAGGATTCACAGCCCCCACCATCTGCCAGGAGGCAGAGCAGTGGGAGGTACAGAGGGAGACGACCGGCGGCCAATAGCATGCAGCGGGGGCGTGGCTAGGACGCAGGAGCGACTAGGCCGAAGCCGGGGACTAAATTTATGGAGGGGGCCGGGGGAAAGAGCAGGGAAGTCGGATCCTACCTGCAATCGGCGGCGCCGGCTCAGCGATGGATGCGGTGCAGGCAGAGCTCCCTGGCCCTGCCTGTGAACAGCGCTGCTCGTCCAGGAAGGCTCCGGGGGAGAGCGTGCTGAAGGCAGGGTAGTAGGCATCATGATGGGGTAGACAGCCCCCTATCAGGAGAAGGCAGCGTGACAGGGCCCCATCTATCACAAACGCTGCTGAGGTTCCATCCCTGCTGTATTCCCCTGTACGCCCTTTGGGGTGATACCTCAGGGCGAATCAGGGGTGCCCACAAAACAACCTGCCCACACGCGCACCCCCGGGAGTGGTACCACGGGGACGGGCGGGGGAGAGGGCCCCGAAGTCTCAAGCCCCTGCGAC
This sequence comes from Anomaloglossus baeobatrachus, assembly GCF_048569485.1. Taxonomy (NCBI): domain Eukaryota; kingdom Metazoa; phylum Chordata; class Amphibia; order Anura; family Aromobatidae; genus Anomaloglossus; species Anomaloglossus baeobatrachus. The sequence continues at coordinate 78,661,886 of NC_134355.1, read as the reverse complement.
CCTGGGGAGCGGTACCCACGGGGCTGCGGAGAATGAGTGAAGCGAATACCTGCAGAGAAGAAGACGACAGGTATGAGAGCGATGAGCGGCGCCGAAATAAAATAAAAAAGCGCAAAAACATACATGGCTGAGGGGGGCCGAGACGGCCCACATCAGCCTCCTACGACACTAAGCTAAAAACTGATCTGAGCCCGCTTCCGGCTCGGGGTGTATGCTGCTAGGGAGGAGCTAACTTTTTTATGTTTACTTAGTGTCAGCCTCCTAGTGACAGCAGCATAACCCATGGTCCTGTGTCCCCCAATGAAACGATAGAGAAAGAGAAGTCACTGTCATTGTGCGCATTGCAGAGTGCAACTTGAAAGGGGACTAGCCCCTGAATAGTCACTGTTAGGCTATGTGCGCACTGGGAAATGGAATTTTCTTGAGAAAATTCCGCATGCTCTTAAAGATTACCGCACCCGCGGTAAAAAAACGCGGCAAACCGCACCCGAAAACCACATGCGGTTTGCCGCTGTTTCACCACGGTATTGTTCGCGGTATTGCCGCGGTTTTGCCGCGTGCGGGTTGGGATGTGCTTTATTGCATTCAATGCAATAAAGCACATTGAAAAAAAAAAAAAAAAAAAAAAAGTCATTTAACCCCTTCACCCCCGGCCACTAAAACACCCTAATGACCGGGCCATTTTTTGCAATTCTGACCAGTGTCACTTTGACAGGTTATAACTCTGGAACGCTTCAACGGATCTTGGCGATTCAGAGATTGTTTTTTCGTGACATATTGTACTTCATGTCAGTGGTAAACTTAAACCGATAATTTTTGCGTTTATTTGTGAAAATTTAGGAAATTTTGCAAAAATTTTGAAAATTTCGCAATTTTCAAACTTTTAAAATTTATGCCCATAAATCTGAGAGATATGTCACACAAAATAGTTACTAAATAACATTTCCCACTTGTGTACTTTACATCAGCGCAATTTTCAAAACAAAATTTTTTTTCGTTAGGAAGTTAGAAGGGGTCAAAGGTCATCAGCGATTTCTCATTTTTCCAACAAAATTTAGAAAATAATTTTTTTTAGGGACCACATCACATTTGAGGTGACTTTGAGAGGCCGAGGTGACAGAAAATACCCAAAAGTGACCCCATTCTAAAAACTGCACCCCTCACTCTGCTCAAAACCACATCCAAAAAGTTTATTAACCCTTTAGGTGCTTCACAGGAACCAAAGCAATGTGGAAGGAAAAAATGAAAATTTTACTTTTTAAACACAAAAATGTTACTTTAGCCATAAAATTTTCATTTTCACAAGGGAGAAAAGAGAAAGTGCACCCTACAATTTATTGTGCATTTTCTCCTGAGTACGCTGATACCCCATATGTGGTAAAAATCAATTGTTTGGGCACACAGCAGGACTCGGAAGGCAAGGAGCGCCATTTGAATTTTTGAACGCAAAATTAGCTGCACTCATTAGCGGACGCCATGTCGGGTTTGAAGACCCCCTGAGGTGCCTAAACAATGGAGCTCCCCCACAAGTGACCCCATTTTGGAAACTAGAGTCCTCAAATATTTTTTCTAGATGTTTGGTGAGCACTTTGAACACCTGGGGGCTTCACAGAAGTTTATAACGTTGAGCCGTGAAAAGACAAAAATTTTTTTTTACTACAAAACGGTTGCTTCAACTAGGTAGCTTTTTTTTCCACAAGGCTATCAGGAAAAAATGCACCATAAAACGTATTGTGCATTTTCTCCTGAGTACGCAGATACCTCATATGTGGTGGAAATCAAATGTTTGGACACACGGCAGTGCTCGGAAGGCAAGGAGCGCCATTTGAATTTTTGAGTGCAAAATTAGCTGCACTCATTAGCGGACGCCATGTCGGGTTTGAAGACCCCCTGAGGTGCCTAAACAATGGAGCTCCCCCACAAGTGACCCCATTTTGGAAACTAGAGCCCTCAAATATTTTTTCTAGATGTTTGGTGAGCACTTTGAACACCTGGGGGCTTCACAGAAGTTTATAACGTTGAGCCGTGATAAGAATTTTTTTTTTTTTTACCACAAAACGGTTGCTTCAACTAGGTAGCTTTTTTTTCCACAAGGCTATCAGGAAAAAATGCACCATAAAACGTATTGTGCATTTTCTCCTGAGTACGCAGATACCTCATATGTGGTGGAAATCAAATGTTTGGACACACGGCAGTGCTCGGAAGGCAAGGAGCGCCATTTGAATTTTTGAGTGCAAAATTAGCTGCACTCATTAGCGGACGCCATGTCGGGTTTGAAGACCCCCTGAGGTGCCTAAACAATGGAGCTCCCCCACAAGTGACCCCATTTTGGAAACTAGAGCCCTCAAATATTTTTTCTAGATGTTTGGTGAGCACTTTGAACACCTGGGGGCTTCACAGAAGTTTATAACGTTGAGCCGTGAAAAGAAAAAATTTTTTTTTTACCACAAAACTGTTGCTTCAACTAGGTAGCTTTTTTTTCACATGGGTATCAGCAAAAAATTCACCATAAAATTTATAGTGCATTTTTTCCTGAGTACGCAGATACCTCATATGTGGTGGAAAGTAATTGTTTGGGCGCATGGCGGGGCTCAGAAGAGAAGGAGCGCAATTTGACAGCAAAATTGGTTGGAATCATTAGCGGACGCCATGTCACGTTTTGGATACCCCTATGGTGCCTAAACAGTGGAGCTCCCCCACATGTGACCCCATTTTGGAAACTAGACCCCTCAAGGAGTTTATCTAGATGTTTAGCGAGCCCCAAGGGGCACCACAGAAGTTGATAATGTTGAGCCATGAATACAATTTTTTTTTTCTCATTACAAAACTGTTACTTGAACCAGGTAGCTTTTTTTTCACAAGGGTATCAGGAAAAAATGCACCATAAAACGTATTGTGCAATTTCTCCTGAGTACGACGATACCTCATATGTGGTGGAAAGTAATTGTTTGGGCGCATGGCGGGGCTCAGAAGAGAAGGAGCGCCATTTGACAGCAAAATTGGTTGGAATCATTAGCGGACGCCATGTCACGTTTGGAGACCCCCTATGGTGCCTAAACAGTGGAGCTCCCCCACAAATTACCCCATTTCGGAACTAGACCCCTCAAGGAATTTATCTAGATGTTTGGTGAGCCCCTTGTACCCTCTGGGGCTCCACAGAAGTTGATAACGTTGAACCGTGAAAATTATTTTTTTTTTTTTTAACCACAAAATTTTTGTATCAACCAGGTAGCTTTTTTTTTACAACGGTTTCAGGAAAAACTGCGCCATAAAACGTATTGTGCAATTTCTCCTGAGTACGCAGATACCTCATATGTGGTGGAAAGTAATTGTTTGGGCGCACGGCGGGGCTCAGAAGAGAAGGAACGCCATTTAACTTTTCAAACACACAGACGCGGTACAATGATCGGCCGCTGCAGGATGCACGGTCGGATGAGATACAAAAAGCGTTGGGGATACGGAAAAAAAAAAAGGTCACGCCAAAAATTGAGCAGGGATGCAGATCCGTTATGTGCATCCCTGATCAGCGCTTGGCGGGACGCACGGACGGACGCGATACAAAAAGCGTCGTGAATACGGAAAAAGTCACGCCAAAAATTGAGCAGGGATGCCGATCCGTTATCTGCATCCCTGATCAGCGCTCGGCGGGACGCACGGACGGACGCGATACAAAAAGCGTCGTGAATACGGAAAAAAGTCACGCCAAAAATTGAGCAGGGATGCCGATCCGTTATCTGCATCCCTGATCAGCGCTCGGCGGGACGCACGGACGGACGCGATACAAAAAGCGTCGCGAATACGGAAAAAAGTCACACCAAAAATTGAGCAGGGATGCCGATCCGTTATCGGCATCCCTGATCAGCGCTTGGCGGGACGCACGGACGGATGAGGTGTAAAAATGGACAGGATACAAGAAAAAAAAAAAAAAAAAAAAAGTTATACTCACAGTACCAGGAGGATCACTGACCAGAAGAGCTGCAGAGGAACAAGAAGGCAGTGAGATGGACAGCTTTACAGGAGCAGCAGGCAGAACGTTGAACAGATCAGCAGAAGGACCCAGCGATGGAGGCAGATGTGATCGGACCAGTGAAGACCTCGGACGACCCGTGAAGGCAGGTAAGAGGACGTCGGGGGGGAGCAGAGGGGGATGGGGGGGATGGGGAGAGGGGGGGCAGATGGGGGGGGCAGAGGGAGAGCAGAGGGGGCGGAGAAGCAAAAGCAGAAGGAAGGAACCTTGGAAGCAGATGACAGAGGAGGCAGGCAGAGCGCGTGGGGAGCAGATCGGGATGCCGGGGGGCAGATCGGGGCGTAGGGGGGGCAGATCGGGGCGTAGGGGGGCAGGGGCCTTCACGGGAGCGCGCAGGGGCCTTCACGGGAGCGCGCAGGGGCCATCGCCGAAGCGCAATACTTACCATTGGAGCAGGCGCGGTGACAGCAGAGGCGGCGTCTGCGGCGGCAGCAGCGGTGGCGTGGTACCAAAAGTACCAGCCACACCACGCTGCAGACATGTTGGGGGAGGGTCCCCAGACCAGGACAGGCCTGGGGAGGGCGGCCACCTCCAGATCAGACCGCCCCACTGCACACTGATTGGAGCGATTGCGCGTCATAGCACGATCGCTCCAATCAGTGCTGCAGGGGCTGGGGGCGACATGTTTGAGGTCCACCTATGATATGCTGCAGCAGCTGCGGCATCTCATAGCTGGATCTCACAGGATCGCACTAATTCCGGCATTATTTTTGCCGAAATTAGTGCGAACGATGTGGTTGGCGGTTCAGATTTGAACAGCCAATCACATCGATCGCCTATGGGGGGTGGCGATGCCACCCCCCCTGGGGTCAAGCAAAGGTCCCCTGCTGTAAGAAACAGCAGGGGACATCATTTGAAAGCCGTTGCTATGGCCACGGCAATCAAATGAAGTTTAGGCAGTAAAATTACGTCCCTGGTCGTTAAGTCACGTTAAAATAGGACGTAATTTTACTGCCCGCGGTCGTGAAGGGGTTAATTCTGAGATAGTAGATAGATAGACAGAAGAATAGATAGAGGGATAGATAGATAGATAGATAGAGGACAGATCGCTACATTTCCCACGGTCGGCAGTGAGTTCACATTACCGGCCGTGGGAAATGACCGGTAATTACCTCTGCTGTTTGCTGCATTCATTCAGCGCTGTGTCTGTGACAGTCGCGGCTGGATGTAAGCAGCGCAGGACCTGTGGATTATGCCGGAGCGGTGGATTACGTCGGAGCTTTGTTTTGGGAGGGGTTAATAAAATGGTGAACGAGGCTTGTTTGTTTTATTTAAAATAAAGGATTTTTCTGTGTGTTTTATTCACTTTACTTACGGGTTGATCATGTCAGCTGTCTCATAGACGCTGCCATGATCAAGCCTGGAGTTAATGGCGGTGATCCACCACCATTAACCCCTTGTATTACCCTGCTGCCACTGCTACACGGCGGCAGGAAGAGCCGGGGGACACTCCGGTGCTGCCACATAATGCATGCGACAGTGCCGGGGCAGCTGCGGCTGATATTCTCGGCTGCCGGAGGGGGAGTGAGGCGGGGGGCATTATCCCTGCCCCTCTCCCTCCCCAGCCTGAGAATACCAGGCCGCCGCTGTGTGCTTACCTCGGCTGGAAGGTAAATATGCAGCGGAGCCCACGTTCTTTGTTTTATATTTCCGTTTTCTTTCTATGTGTGTTCTATGTGTCTGTGTCTGTGATCTATGTCTGTGATGTCTGTGTGTGTGATCTGTGTATTTGTTTACTCTCTGCACGGCTTCCTCTTCCTGTAATGACATCACTTCCCTGCAAAACCGCAGACAGGCGATGTACATTACCGGAGGTAAACCGCGAAATACCGCAGGGAATAACGCAGGAAAACGCAGTAAACCGCACAGATTTTGCTGCCTGCGTTATTCCCTGCGGGATTTCACGATAACATTGGAGTCAATGGAGTGAAATCCCGCAGCGACATGCGGAAAAGAATTGACATGCAATTGTTTTTGCTGCGGGAATACCGCAGCAAAACATGCAGCTGTCAAATTCCGCCTAGTGCGCACAGGATTTTTTTTGCCCATAGGTTTTGCTGGTGATTCACTGCAGAGATGTTATGAACATTTTCTGCAGTGAAACATGCAGCAAAACCGCAAAAAATCTGCGGCAAAATCCGGTAAGTGCGCACATAGCCTTAATGCTTCAATTCAGGGAGGACGCAGAGGCATAGACCCTCCCCATTACTAATCTAGGGCTTACTGGCAGCTGTGGGCTGTAATTAACCACAAATCTTAAAGAATTAATGAATGAAGGAATGAAGGAATAAAAAAGCAGCATGTCTTTACTCTAATTTACCTATAGCCAAGATAAGCAAACGGCTAGAGGCTGTAGCCTGTAGCAGTATACAGACAAGTAAAGTTTGTGAAATACACTGTTACTTGATTGATACGTGCTACAGAACATCTAATAGATGGGTTGGATTTTCCTAATTATTCCCGCCCCTATCTGCCTGTCCTTCATCCCCCCACCCCGTTGTCCTTCCTCCCTCTACCTGTAATAACAGACAGGGGGGAAGGAAGGACAGGCAGGCTGACAGGGGTGGGAATAACCCGACCCACCTATTCAATATTCTGTTGCACCGCTTATCAAATAACAGTGCACTTCACAAACTTTACTTGCCTGTATTTCAGAAACTATATATATTTAATCTCGCAACTAAAGAAATGTAAACAATCAGCATGATAGTGCCAGTATAGCACTGGCTTTAGTTTAAATAGGAAAATCCCTAACAAAATAAAAAAAGATATTTGAAAAAATTACACTGACAAAGAAAACGTACAGGAATGTTATTTATTAAAGGGAACCAATCACCAGGATTTTCGTATATAAAGGTAAAACCAGTGCTATACTGGCACCATCAGGCTGATTCTATACGTACCTGTAGTGGTCAGCTCGGATGTATAGGTTTTGAAATCCAGAAAATAAAAGTTTATAAAATTAGCCGCTTGTTGAGTGGCAGTTTCAATGGAGCAGATCATATATTCATAATTATCCCCTCCCCCTGTTATAATTAGCATAAGTATTATACAAACAATTCACTTTGTTGAAGGACCTGTGTGAGATCATACCCATGTGACCTGGTATCCAGCTTTGTTGGCGGAGGTCCCGCCTCTTCTGGTCACATGGGTATGACCTCACACAGGTCCTGCAACAGACAAAATGGATCGTTTGTATAACACAACTGTCACTCAACAAGCAGCTCATTTTATAAACTTTACTTTTTTGGATTTCAAAACCTAAACATCCCAGCTGACCACTACAGGTATGTATAGACTCAGCCTGATAGTGCCAGTATAGCACTGGCTTTAGGCTATATACAAAAACCCTGGTGATTGGTTCCCTTTAACTTATTTTGGTGTCATACAATGGGCAGCACGGTGGCTCAGTGGTTAGCACTGCAGCCTTGCAGCGCTGGGGGTCTTAGGTTCAAATCCCACCAAGGACACCATCTGCAAGGAGTTTGTATGTTCTCCCCGTGTTTGCATGGGTTTCCTCCGGGTTCTCCGGTTTCCTCCCACACTCCAAAGACATACAGATAGGTACTTTAGATTGTGAGCCCCAATGGGGACAGTGTTGCCAATGTATGTAAAGTGCTGTGGAATTAATAGCGCTATATAAATGAATAAAATTATTATTATGATTAATTATGACTAATGGCAGTACATACACTGCTGGACGGATGTATCTACGGAGCTGCTGCTATCTATGGGTTGCACATGGGGTTTTTTTTGTTTGTTTTTTTTTAATATGAAAATATCAGATTTGACATTTGATGAAAAGTTTAGAAAAAAAACTTTGTTTTTTAATTCAAACTTGTAATGTTTCATACAAATAAAACGAAGTTTTTTTCTAAACTTTATCAAATCTCAAATTTTCATATAAAAAAAAAAAAAAAACAAAATACATAGACCTAAATTTACTGCTAACAAGGTTCAAAATATCACAAAAGTAAACAAAAAATAGCATTCACAGAAAGACTGAAATCTGATGGAATAAACCAGCGTTCCCTCCTCATGTAGCGACACTTGTCGGGCTGGGTCACTACGGGGCTACAACTAAGGAGCCGTTCTGAGTGTTGATTTCCCTCACTGTTCCTCTGTTTCTGGAGATGGAATATTATTTCCCCACTGCCCGGTGTTGTTTGTCCCTATAGTTTTTTTGTTTTATTTTAGTTTGTTTTCAGTTCCAGAGAGCATCTCATGGGTCACCGCATGTTCTTATTTCTGAACAGTCAGTAATGAGGCAGGCTGTTTGGCGCATACATTTGGTGTGAGCCTATTACATCTGCTTGTATGTTCATCATATTCTGCCCAACTCCCGGGGGCTCGCAGAGCGCTGCAATTGAAATCTGCTTCCCAGTGAGCAAAAATGGCTAATTTCCGTACTACATTTCCAATAATTTGCCCGCTTTATAGTTGATACAATAGGATTCTTAAAAAAAAAAAAAAAAAGTTTCAGCAACTTTGCACATAGTACATTTAGCGAGTGATATGAGTAATTTAATGGAGCATTATTCATACACAGCTTTTTTTTCTAAAATGCTGCTGTTAGGCCTTTTCCCCAGTGGAAACCGAAGCAATTTGACTGTTCTAATACACAAGGTGAGCAGAGTAAGGCTATATTCACACAGGACGTTTTTGCAGTGTTTTTTTTCCTTAACAAAACCTAATCTTGTGGCAGGATGTCTCCTGGGAGTCATCTGCTGTTTTGGTGCTTTTTTTTTTTTTTTTTTTTTTACACAGAATTTTTATGGGCTGTCAAGACCAGCAAGGGTTCAAGAGTACCCAAGTGCTGTGCTGGGCCGAGATTGACCTGGATTTGGCACTTGGGTAGTAAAAAAAAAAAAAACAAGCGCACTATACTTACCAGTCTCCAGTAGATGCTAGAGTGTATGGGCTCCTTCCAGGTATGAGGTCTTCAACAGGCCCTTATCACACGGGGGGGGGGGGGGGGCGAAGCATGATTGTAGTGGCAGGGAGAGAACATCTCCAAGCTCATTAAGCAAGCCGCTCACACCCACTAACCTCGAAGGAGCCCATACATTCTAGGATCATCGTACCTGCTCCCGCGGCCCCGCCTACTTCCGGTGCTGCTCATTAGCCTCATGCATATTCACTGCTTCCCCCTCTCCACTGGAGCCTGTGGATCAATTGGGCAGTAAAATAATAAATAAAAAAAAAAAAAGCTGACGTAGGGTCCCTTCATATTATGCTACCCAGCACAGATAAAGCCTGCAGCCCCCAGCTGTGCATCAAAATAAGAGGGACCCTATGCTGTTTTTTTAATTATTTAAATAAATAATTTAAATTAAAAAAAACAACATCGTGCGGATCCCCCAAATTTTGATACCAAGCCAAGATAAAGCCCACAGCTGGGGGCTGGTATTCTCAGGCTGGAGCCTCCCAGCTTAAAAATGTCAGCCAGCAGCCGCCCAGGATTGTCACATCCATTAGATGCGACAATCCCAGCACTTTACCTGGCTCTTCCCGAATTGCCCTGGTGCGGTGGCAATCGGGGTAATAAGGGGTTAATCGCTTTGTCACACTCTCAATCTTTATAGAGAGCTATAGTGCATGCAGATTCTAACACAATGTCACATGGGCTCTGGAAACGTCGCTTCACACGTCGCTGGAACAGTGGCTGCACCAGAGGGGATTATAGACTTATTTATTTTTACAGGGTCAAACAAGGGCAATGAGAAGGCATTGTCCAAGTAGTGGACAACCCCTTTAAAGCGGTTGTCCGTTTTTTTTACACTGATGGCTTATCTGTAGGATAGATAATCAATGTCTGATCGGCCAGGGTCCTACACTTTGCACCTATGCCGATCAGCTGTTATCGGTGCCAGCAGCAGCAGCCAGAAATGCTCAGCTTTGGAGCTGCCCAGTGTTCAGATAGCGGCCACGGCCGGGTACTGCACAGTCACCTCCTATTCAAATCAATAGGAGGCAGAAATCAGTATCCGGCCACAGCCGCTATCCAAAGACTGAGCATTTCCGGATGCCTGCTGCTTATCAGTGGGGATGCCGGGTGTCGGACCCCGTCCTATCAGACATTGATAACCATTCCTAAGGGGTACTTTACACACTGCGACATCGCTAGCGATGTCGAGCGCGATAGCTCCCGCCCCCGTCGCTCGTGCGACATTTGGTGCACATTATCGAACATTATCGCTACAGCAGCGTCACACACACATACCTGGTCAGCGACGACGCTGTGACCGCAGAACAATCCCTCCCTCAAGGGGGAGGTGTGTTCGGTGTCATAGCGACGTCACTGCGGCGTCACTAAGCGACCGGCCAATAGAAGCGGAGGGGCGGAGAGGAGCGGAACGTAACATCCCGCCCACCTCCTTCCTTCCGCATTGCCGGTGGACTCAGGTAAGGACATGTTCGTCGCTCCCGCGTTGTTACACATAGCGATGTGTGATGCCGCAGGAACGACGAACAACATCGTACCGGTGGCAGCAGCGATATTAAGGAAATGAACGACGTGTCAACGATTACCATTTTGGAACGATTTTGCGATCGTTGATAGTCACTCATTAGTGTTACACACTGCGATGTCACTATCGGCGCCGGATGTGCGTCACTAACGACGTGACGCCGACGATATATCGGTAGCGATGTCGCAGCATCTAAAGTACCCCTAAGGATAGGCCATCAGTGTTAAAGTAGTGGACAACCTCTTTAATATTTATTCCTTTTAGGGAATATTTTTTTTTTACCCTGCACAAGCATCTCAATAATATCAAACAAGATTTTTCCAAAACATGGACAACCTGTCTTTAAACACTATAATCCGCATGAGCGCTGCAGTCAATCATCAGCCACTGGAACAGCACCAGTGGGGGAGGAAAGTTTTGTTTTGTTTTTTTTGTACCATATACTGGGGACTTCTTTATTTAAGGGCTCATTCACATGACCGTTCCATATGTCCTGGTCAGTTCCTGTTTTTTTTGCGGACCCTCGGACAGGACCATCTTTTCAATGTCTTTTGTGTAGGATCGGATGGTATACGGTTGCACTTCCATGTGCATCCGATCCTACAAAAAAAAACAAAAAAAAAAAAAACAAACATCGGATGCCGTATGTCCGTTCCGTTATTATGGAACATGTCCTATTCTGTTCCGTAATAACGGACCGTGACTCAATACAAGTCAATGGGTCCGCAAAATCCCTGGAAGCCGCATAGAAGCATTTCTGTGTAACCTCTGTCGAGTGCCCATGCAGTCTGTGTTCTGCTCCCTGCCAGCCCCGCGTCTGCCCGCACTGCAGCGTGTCAGCGTCTGCCCGCACTGCAGCGTGTCAGCGTCTGCCCGCACTGCAGCGTGTCAGCGTCTTCCCGCACTGCAGCGTGTCAGCGTCTGCCCGCACTGCAGCGTGTCAGCGTCTGCCCGCACTGCAGCGTGTCAGCGTCTGCCCGCACTGCAGCGTGTCAGCGTCTGCCCGCACTGCAGCGTGGGCAGCCGCGGGGATGACGAGCACTGCTGTCAGGAGGTTAGAAGAGATCATTACCTGCTGTGACAATCTCCTGCTCTCCTGACGTCAGCGCTCACTGCCTTCTATGCCCGCCGCATTCTCATGTCATGTCTAGCGGGCGGCCCGAGACTGTCACTAGCGGTGACATCACAGGCTCCCGCGATACTGCCGAGAATGCGGCGGGCATAGAAGTCAGTGACAGCGCTGACGTCAAGAAAGCAGGAGATCGTCACAGCAGGTAATGATCTCATCTAACCTCCTGACAGCAGCGCTCATCATCCCCTGCAGTGACCTGGGCTGACCTAATTATGTTAGCTCAGGTCAGTGCACTGCTCTCCCAGCCAATGGGGAACATTCTGTTCTTCATTGACTGGGACAGTGACTATGGTATGGATCGTCGTGAGACCTCCTTACTGGATTACGCCGCACCCGGATTTGATTGTTCTTTTCAATAAATTGGTGAAAGAGGGAATTTTTTGGGGAGTGCTTTTTCAAATAAAACTTTTTTTGTTGTCTATTTTTTTTTTTTTATTACTGACTGGGTTGGTGATGTCGGGTATCTGATAAGACGCGTGACATCACTAACCCTAGGGGTTGCCGCCAGGTGACATTACACATTTGGCATCAACCCCATATATTACCCTGTTTGCCACCGCACCAGAGCAACGGGATGAGTTGGGGCAAAGCGCCAGGATTGGCACGTCTAATGGATGCACCACTTCTGGGGCGGCGGTGGCCTGCTATTTTTAGGCTGGGGAGTGTCCAATAACGGTGGACCTCCCTAGTCTGAGAATACCAGACCACAGCTGTCCGCTTTACCTTGGCTGGTGATCCAATTTGGGGGGGGACCCCACGTTTTTTGTTTTAAATTATTTATTTAAATGTAAAATAACAGCGTGGGGTGCCCTCTGTTTTGGATTACCAGCCAAGGTGAAGCTGCCAGCTGTGGTCTGAAGGCTGCAGCCGTCTGCTTTACCCTAGCTGGCTACAAAAGATAGGAGGGACCCCACGTTGTTTTGTTTTGTTTTTTTCTGGCTAAATACAAGGGTAAGCACCGTTTAGTGCCACATGAAAGTCACTAAAGGATGCCAAGCTTAGAATATGCAGTGTGGTAGGACATTATATGTCTGTCTTTCTCATCTATTATCTCCCTATATATCTATCCCTCTATTCATTCATTCACTCATCCATCCATCTAGCCTTCAATCCCTCTATCTATCCATCTCTATATCTACCCATCTATTTATCTTTGTAGCTGCTTCCGTTTTTTGCGGTCCACAAAAAACGGAAGGCACACGGATGACACACGGACCGTATACGGATCGGAACGGATGTCATACGGATGCACCCGTGAAAAAAAATGGACTTTTTTTGCAGACTGCAAAAACAGAACGGTCATGTGAATGTAGCCTAAATGGAATCACTGTCCAGTTAGTTCTGGAGATCTGCAGCAATAACCCCTGGTCAGTCTAGGGCTGTGGAGTCGGAGTCGGAGTCGTGGAGTCGGAGTCGGAGTCGGAGCTCATTTTGGTGGAGTCGGAGTCGGAGTCGGTATAAAATGCACCGACTCCGACTCCTAAAATATATAATAAATTGGGGACAGGAGTGCAATGCAGAATGTGCTGAATATTTTACTAAATAACAACATTTAGTATAATGCTTATATTTAAGTGAAAAATTTATTGTAGTACAATGTGAACATCAGACATTTAATTGTTTTTATGATACAATAATCAAGATATTTGGATAGAACATAAAATATTTATTGGAATACAACTTTAGAACACAAAAAAACTAATAAATTGTAAATATGTAATATATATAATATATATATATATATACAGTGTATATACACACACACAAGATATATATGTAATCTACTGTATATTACATAGTGTATTACATATTTACAATTTATTACAGTTTTTTGTGTTCTAAAGTTGTATTCCAATAAATATATTTTATGTTCTATCCAAATATCTTGATTATTGTATCATAAAAATTATTAAATGTCTGATGTTCACATACACATATTCATGTACTACAATAAATTTTTCACCTAACTATAAGCAATATATGTAGGAGTCGGAGTCGGAGTCGGAGTCGGTGCAAGAGAATTTGAGGAGTCGGAGTCGGAGTCGAAGGTTTGGCTTACCGACTCCACAGCCCTGCAGTCTATATTTATGAAAGTCAGATCTAGAAAAAAATCCCTATAAATATGATAGTAATAACAGTAAAGAAAGATTACAAACAAGGATAAATATTACATCTGGCTATGTGGGCACATATATAACTACATAGCCAAGATATAGGAAATGTAAGTGGAGGACAGCATGCAGTTAGGGTTAAAAAAGAAAAAACACCTGTAAGTCTCTTATCTTTGTGCAGCTACTGTTGTTTACCTAAACAAAAGGGTTTATTACACTGTGATTAGCATTAGAGGACTAGGAAGTCCCATGCCACATTGTCCAGCATCTCACAGTCAATGTGCACTCTCTATTAGGAGCCTGGTGTGGGCAAAGCAGCCGCCTCTGCTCGGCTAAATTCAATGCTTTGATTATGTGATGTAGGCTAAACCCAGTAATCAGTTAAACATGGTAAGCTTCAGAATCTCTTTCCCTACAAAATGCTGCTTTTACATGAAGTGGCAAAAACCTGCTGACAAATTCCCTTTAAGGCTACTTTCACACATCCGGTTTGAGCACTGCGGCTCAATCCGGCTGTGAAAACTATGCAACGGATGCGGCGAAAACACCGCATCCTTTGCATAAGTTTTTACATGCGGCCCGTCCGGTTTTTTCCGGTTGCGGCATGCTACTGAGCATGCGCAGTGGAAAAAACCGCATGCGGCGACCAGATGCGTTTTTTTCCGCATCGCGCCGCATCCGGCCTCCATAGGTATGCATTGAAAAATGCGCCGCAGCGGCCGGATGCGGTGTTTTTTGCCGGAGCAAAAAACGTTGCAGGGAACGTTCGATCCGGCCGCGGCATCGGCTAAATCTGCCGCATGCGGCAAAAACCGGACTGAACGCAAGCCCCTGCGGCACAATACGGCACTAATGTAAGTCTATACAAAAAAAAACGCAACCGCCGGCGTTACAAAAGGAGTTTTTATCTTAAAAAGATCAGCAAAGAAATCAGCCTGGCTATAGTAAAATGAAGAGGATGGATGACCTGTCTCTGCAACTGCCATACTAATAACTGCGCAGCAGAATCGTCTGCTTCTTGGCGACAATAAAGCAACGCCCGCCTCACCCCCATATTATTCTGTTATGACAGCATTTGGTAGTTTAGAGGCACGAGGCATTGACTGGAGAGATGACGTACACCAGGAGAAGATGCAGATCTGTCACTGTGAACATTCTTATCAAGAGCTAGATGGCAAAATGTCCAGCTTCAGCGCACAATTTCTTACTGCGTCCTAAGATACACAATGGGGATGTTAACGTGTGGAAATATCAGCTCAGAAAAGCAAAAACCTTATTCCTGAGCATCAGCTCCACATTCTGTCATTTCAGGCTGAATGATTAATAGGGACTCGGCTGGTGGTCTATAGAGGGGCCCAGTCACACGGAAATGATGGATGTTAAGAGAGATTACATTTCTCTGCAATGGTAAACCTGTCACATTGCACATGCAGTCTGATCTGTGGTCAGCATAACATAGAGAAGAATGATAGAGAGGGTTGTTGGAAAAGATTCAGTAAGGCCTTGTGCGCACTAGGCGTTTTTAGCGGCATTTTTTACCGCGTTTTTGTGCTGAAAACGCAGTGACATTGCTTCCCCAGCAATGTCTATGGGTTTTCAGAAGTGCTGTCCGCACACAGCGTTTTTTTGTAGCTGCGTTTTTGTGGTGACCACAAAAATGCAGCATGTCAATTATTTCTGCGTTTTTCACTGCGTTTTTCCCCCATTGAGTTCAATGAGATGTTCAACAACGCAATGAAAAACGCATATAGCTGCGTTTCTACGACTAAAAACGCAGCTATAAACGCAAGGGGTGGGCAGTAAAGTGACGTGTACAGGAAGAGGATTCCTTCTGTTGGTAAACACAGAAGCATGAATCCTCCCGGCACCGTCACCGCTGCGTCCACAACCCGCCCGGTGCCATGTCAGCTCCATGCGGCGCCATGTCTGGGCGGGAGGTGGAGGCAGCGGCGAAAACAAAAGTGAACAGTAGAAAAAAAAAATGTCATATATACTCACCTGTCTGCAGGGTCCCGGTGCCATGCCCGCTCCCAGCTCCTGTCCCGGTACCACCGCTTTGGCTGTGTGCAGTCTCCCCGGGGCACGTACGAAGCTTGCAGGACGGTGGATCACCTGATGCAGTCACATGACGCATCAGCTGATCGTAATTCTCGCGGTGTCGCCGGCTTTTTCGCACCCGGCCGGCTATCAGCTGATCCTGCCGTCAGGGGACTTCATCAGCTGATTACCGGCAGCTCCTGCAGCGATGGGACGGGATCAGACTCTCATCCGATCGCTGCAGGAGCTACCGGTAATCAGCACAGACGTGAGTATTTATTTTTTTTTTTTGCACTGATGCATCAGCTGATTGTATAATCTGCTTTTATACAATCAGCTGATGTGTGATGTGATTCACGTCCTTTAACCTGACACATCATCTGATCGCTTTGCCTTCCAGCAAACCGATCAGATGATATTGGATCCGGATTGGACGGCGCGGGACCCTTAACCCAGGATTACTGCGGAGGGGGGGGGGTTCTTTATTTCAATAAAGATGGAGTCACTAATTGTGTTGTGTTTTATTTCTAATAAAAATATTTTTCTGTGTGTTGTGTTTTTTTTTTTATCATTACTAGAAATTCATGGTGGCCATGCCTAATATTGGCGTGACACCATGAATTTCGGGCTTAGGGCCAGCTGATAATATACAGCTAGCCCTAACTCCATTATTACCCAGCGAGCCACAGTCACCAGGGTAGCTGGAAGAGTTGGATACAGCGCCAGAAGATGACGCTTCTATGAAAGCGCCATTTTCTGGGGTGGCTGCGGACTGAAATTCGCAGTGGGGGTGCCCAGAAAGCATGGGCACTCTGCACTGCGGATTCTAATCCCCAGCTGCCTAGTTGTACCTGGCTGGACTCAAAAATTGGGCAAAGCCTATGTCTTTTTTTTTTTTTAATTATTTCTTGAAATTCATGAAATAAAAAAATTAAAAAAAAAAAAAGGGCTTCCCTATATTTTTGATTCCCAGCCGGGTACAAATAGGCAGCTGGGGATTGGGGGCAGCCTGTACCTGCCTGCTGTACCTGTCTAGCATACAAAAATATAGCGAAGCCCATGTCATATTTTTTTTCTTTTTGGGCAAAAAACTCCTGCATACAGTCCTGGATGGAGGATGCTGAGCCTTTTAGTTCTGCAGCTGTCTGCTCTCCTGCATACAATGAACATTTTGAAGAAGGAAATTACATCAGACCTTTTTTTTTTTTTCCATCAACAATCTTTAATGGCATTGTGCACTGATTAAAAACACAGTAAGCAAAAACGCAGCAAAAAAACGCACCAAATCGTGGTAAAAACGCATGCGTTTGTCGCGTTTTTAGCCGCGGGTGCGTTTTTTTGAGATAAAAACGCAGCGTGAATGAAAAAAACGCCTAGTGCGCACATACCCTAAAACTTCTATTCTAATCAGTGAAAACCCTCGTTCTTGTATTATGAGTGTCCAGTGGGGGTCCAACTAGTGATTGACAGCTATCACATCATACACGGAAGACCGTCAGTCACGTTATAAGACCGCCTAGTGGACTCGTGCAGAAAAACTACAGAGATGTTAACTAAAGCACCACTCCAGTATGGGGGGAGTTTCACTGCTGGAATGGAGCACTAAACCAAATTCTCCACATCACAGTCTAATGCTGGCGTCACACGAGACGATATATCGTGCGATTGCACGAGCGATCGCACCCGCCCCCGTCGTTTGTGCGTCACGGGCAATTAGTTGCCCGTGGCGCACAAAGTCGTTAACTCCCGTCACACGTACATACCTTCCGCACGACCTCACTGTGGGTGGCGAACATCCTCTTCCTGAAGGGGGAGGGACGTTCAGCGTCACAGCGACGTCACAGCAGCCGGCCAATAGAAGAGGAGGGTCGGAGATGAGCGTGACGTAACATCCCACCCACCTCCTTCCTTCCGCTTTGCCGGCGGCCGCAGGTAAGCTGTGTTCGTCATTCCCGGGGTGTCACACGGAGAGATGTGTGCTGCCACGGGAACAACGAACAACCGGCGCGCAGAAGGAGGACCGACATTTTGAAAATGAACTTCGTGTCAACGAGCAACGATAAGGTATTTTTGCTCGTTCACAGTCGTTCGGAGGTGTCACACGGTACGATATGTCATACGATGCCGGATGTGCGTCACTAACGATGTGACCCCGCCGACATATCGCACGATATATTGTACTGTGTTACGCCGGCATTAGGGTGCGCTCACACGAGCGTGAAAATCGTAAAATCTCGCATTTTACTCTGACGAATGTTAGTCAACGAGGGAGAGCAGTAGGTCAGCTTTTCTCACATCTAGATTCTGGATACGACAAAAGTCGCAGCATGCTGTGTTTTCATCTGTGAAATAGCCGAGAATCGCCAATGCAAGTCAATGGGTGCAAGGAAAAACCGGATGTCACACTGACAGCACACAGACCATCCTAGTGACATCCGTTTTTCTAAACACAATCCTATAATGTAGCACAGAAAACTGTAAATGCTCCTTTACATGACTGTAAATGAGTAACAGCTGCTGAGGAAAAAAAAAACAGATAGCGTGCTGACAGCACACTGATGAAAAGAGAGAGAGAGAGGGGGGGGGGAAAAAAAAAAAAAAAAAAAAAAAAAAAAAAAAAAATCGCCCTACTCTCGCAAACGAGAGTGGGACAGTTTTTTGATACGCTTGTGTGAGTCCAGCCTTATACTCACCCTACAGTATTTTCATCTTTTTTCGGCATCACTGTGGTACCGTGGCAGCAACTTGTGCCCATAATTTCTGACTGGCCGGACGTCAGACGTTACGTCACATGTAGAGATGGGCAAACCTTAAGTTCACATTCGTTGCGAACTCAGACCTTTCCAATAAAACAAAGTTCGGATTCGGCGTTCGGGTGCTTTACAAATGTAAGCATCACTGTGCTCGGGTACGCTCGGTGCTCAGCCCAGTGCGGGCTGCTTGCGGTGTTTGAACATTTTGCAAGGAGGGCAACAACAGTGTTATCAGATGTAGTGTGCACCCAGAAAAAAAAAAACAGAAAAAAAAAATTCAATATTTGAGTCAATATTGAAAACTGGCAGAAAATGGTTACAATGTAGATGTGGCGTTAGAGAAGTAAATGAAAAGGTCACAGCCATAAGAAACACACAACACTACATGATGGAAATTGGGTCCTATTACTTGAGGTCTGTATTGTATGTAATTACTGTACTTGGCTTCTTATGTCTCCATTCCTCAGACCACTAGGACTAACGTTTATGGTCATAAATCCCGAACCTGACGGTAATTTCTAAACAATCGATACTCAACGTTATGAACTTTTCTTCCTTCTGTTTTTTGCAAGTCAAACAAAGTCTTGGAATACCTGGTATTCTCACCTGTGGTTCTTTAAAGGGAACCTGTCACCAGATTTGGGGACTCTAAGCTGTGGTCACCACCAGTGGGCTCTTATGTACAGTATTCTGGAATGCTGTATATAAGAGCCCAGGCCACTGTGTATAATGTAAAAAACACTTCTTATACTCACCTAGGGGGCGGTCCAGTCTGATGGGTGTCGCTGCTCTCTGGTCCAGCGCCTCCTCTCTGCTGCGATCGCCGTCCTCCTTCTTCTGAGGCCCATGTGCCGGACACGTCCTACATCATCCACGCTGGCCGGCATTGAGGTCCTGCACAGACGCATTCTGATTTGCCCTGCTCAGGGCAGATCAAAGTATTGTAGTGCGCATGCACAGGCAGTCTGTGACCTTTCCTTGCGACTGCGCATTACAGTACTTTGATCTGCCCTCAGTAGGGCAGATTAAAGTGCGTCTGCGTAGGACCGCAATGCTGGCCAGTGTGGATGACCTAGGAAACGTAATCCATACTGGGTTGGGCAGAAGGGGGACAGAGATCGCGGCAGAGAGGAGGCGCCGGACCGGAGAGCAGCGACACCCATCAGATTGGACCGCCCCCTAGGTGATTCTGGAATGCTGTATATAAAAGTGCCCACTGGTGGTGGCCACAGCTTATAGCCACCAAATCTGGTGACAGGTTCCCTTTAAAAATGACAGAAGGGTATCACTTCTAGAATACTTTTGTCATTTTGGGGCATAAATATTTACAAGAGAATGGTATATAATGGATCTCATGCCGTAACACAAAAAAATGTTATAGCCCTACTAATAGTTTAATGCTGCGCATGCAATCGGGACTCATTTCGAACAACTGGGAAGTGTGAAGTCGGGCTCAGGCATTATATGCTTGTTCAACTACTATTCCTCAAATACTATCCCCATATTATATCATTTCCCCCCCTCATCCCCACTAACTTCACAAGCACAATAGGTCAGGGTGAGCGGAGTAAGCCGCTACCAGACTTCTTTGACCGTGCCATTGCTCCTTGAGAACAAAGGATCCGTCTTGTTGAGATTCAGCATGGCTGATCGTTCTTTTCCCCGGCTCCTGCCATTGGCAGAGTCTGGTCACCGTCTTAGATATTGGCAGGTTCACCAAGCCCAATGAATTTTCGCATTCACCTAATACCGTAGTTATGGCCATCTTATTACCTTGTACATACGGCAGAGGCTATACAGCAGCGCTCACAAAATGTTTGCTCTGGTGAAGAGTCGATAAAATAAAAAGCCATTGCCCTGAAAAGCAGGGACTTCAGAATCAGCCCCATTAATTGGAAGGAGCTCTGCTGTAATTCAGCATACACCAGGGAGTCAGTAACCGGTGCAGAAGACAGTGATTGCTCGGCTGGACCGTTACATTCTCCAGGATCCACACTAAGCTGTTATCGGATCTTATTTTAGGTCTGACTGATCCCCATCAGCAAAATCGGAAGTGCACAAATCTGCACACATCTAAAAACAGCGCCACAGCTATCTAATGTATGCAGTAAAGCAGCTCAAAACAGTCACTCCAACGACACAGACATGACAGACAAGCCATGGACAGACGTCGCACCCTTATAGCTCTCAGTATGAAGGGGAAATTTCCATTGAATTTTTGGAATGATAAAATCAGGGTGGGGGGGGGTGCATCTTTTATATTTAATAAATGAAATTCATAAAATTATATATTTTATTTAACTGTGAATGTAAAAGACCTGTAACAGCGAATTTAGGCTGTGGATCCAATGTTAGAATAATTCTCCATGTACCCAGAAATGTATGAAGTCACCTTCATTACAATGATAAACATTATGGTTTCTATGGGATTTAAATTACTTAGTAATTTTGTCACATAAGAGATAAAAAAAAAAAAAAAAACACTTCCATGAAATTAAAATCAAATGACGTCCATTTACCGTGTTCTAAACTGCGCATATAACATCTGATAGAGAAAAAGTTTGGCCGTAATTTCTAGGTAAAACGTCAGGAAGATTGTATCTTCTGCTTTCCATTCGGGGGATTCAGATTCTGGGAAAGCAGACGTCAGGCGGACACTCGCCTCACACGGCTTACTGACCGGCACCGCGGGAGGCCGCTTAAGACATAGGATATGGTACATCAGATATTGTTATTTAAAAGTACCCCACTTGTCAGACGCAACCTGCAGAAAAGCAGGGCCAGCCCGGCCTCACATCCACATGTTAAAACTGATTTTGGTGCACATAACAAATATGCCAAGGAATTTGCATTCACTCCTATTTAGTGGCCTGGTGTTCTTTATCAGCATTCTGCCAGCACAATACGTGCCGGTACTTCCTTTCTATAACTATTGTACCTTGGTTACTAAAGATAGATTAGGTATGTCAAAGAGTGGACAGCAAGAAACACCGAAGGGAGACACCAAGTGACCAGCAATGTGGAGTGGATTTTCACAGGTATTTCTGGATTTTGAAAACCTGTCCCTGCTTTTTTTTTGTTTTTTTAATCAAATAAAACCAAATGCGCGTAAGACACCCTGCTATACCACACCATCACATTTATACAGAACAGCAATCTGATGTATTTATAAATCTTACTGTGATTTTGACAGTATCACCATCATAAAGGCATATCCCTACACAGGAATCCAATGTGCCTAATGAAGACTCAAATATAGGGGTCGAAACGTTACATTTTTGAATTGCCTGTAGAATACAGTCCCTATATTCAATATTGGTGTGCCAAGTTCTAGTTTCTATATAGTTAAAATAGAGCATACTTGGTCAAAATGTGAACAGAAAATTGTTAAATAATTCAATTTCCACAAAAAAAAGACTTACCATACCATAAGAAACAAAATATGATTTAATGAATAAGCATACTGCGTCTTAAAGACCGGCCTGCAGTTTAAAGGGTTATTCCCATCTCCAAGATCCCATCCCAATATGCAGTAGGTGTTAATATTAATTATTATTAACAAATACCTCCAATTAGAAATATAGTACAGTTCTCCTGACTCACTTTGTCGCTTACCTCATGTTCAGGGCATTGCAGGACCTTAGGTTTCCATGGTTATGACCACAAGCAACTAACTGTCACTATATGCGTGGTAGTAACTATGGATATCCAAGGTCCTGCAATGCCATGAACATGAGGTAAGCGACAGTGAATCAGGAGAACAATACTACATTTCTAATTGGAGGTATTTGCTAATATTATTACCGTATTTTCCGGCCTATAAGGCGACATTTTAACCCCTGAAAATCTTCTCAAAAGTCGGGGGTTCATCTTATACGGCGGTGCCATCATGGCTTTACACACAATAAAAGATATCCTCACCCATCTTCATGCCCGCAGTGCCTCCAGCTGTTTCTTGCAGTCTGTACAGACCCCTCCGTGATAGCGTGCATGGAGCGGCCGTTGCAGGATGTAGTCATGGCTTTACTACAGTTGACTGCTTTATGGTGTCAAAAAGCATTCAACTGTAGTAAAGCGCTGATAGTAATGGTGGCCCTGTGTATTGGATGCGCTTTACTGCAGTTGAATGCTTTGTGGCACCATAAAGCATTCAACTGTAGTAAAGCCATGACGACATCCTGCAGCGGCCCCTTGGTACACAGGACGCTATCACGGTGGGGACTGTGTGCATGCAGACTGCAAGAAACAGCTGGAGTTAACGCGGGCACGAAGGAGAGGGGAGAATATCTTTTATTGTGTGTAAACAACAGCACTTAGGGGACAAGAGGGGAACCAGCAGGAGGACATTATTAAACAATGGGCTCATTACTGTAGGGACCTTACTATACAATGGAGACATTACAGCAGGGCTCATTACTGCATGGCACATTAGAGCAGGGGACATCCCTAAACAATGAGGACATTACTCGGGTCGGCTTACACTTTAGTATATACGATACATCCCAAACTGTATATTTTAACTGGAAAAGTTGGGGGTCGTCTTATACGCCGGAAAATACGGTATGATTACACCTACTGCATATTAGGATAGGCGTTTGTTGATGGGAATACCCCTTTAATCCCTCCATCTTCTCTGCCCGTCTGTGCGTACTTCGCACTTCACTCTGATGTTTCACACGTACCCATAGACTTGTATGGGTGTGTGATTCGATATATGCTGCCAAACACTGAATGATGATTTTTTTTTTTTTTTTTTTTTTTTTATTTCTCATGCAGATTCGGCATGAGAAAAAAAACGCAGCTGAACACTGCCTAATTGTTTAACATTGGTGTGAGGGCAATTCGTTGTTTTATCGGTTTGCACTGGTCCGTATTAAACGCAAGTGGGAGCAAAGCCTAAGTTATACATATCAGTATTAAATTATATTGTCTCAAGAGAGAATAAATGCTTTCTGCTCCTATCCTGTTGTTTTTCCTGTCTGCTACATGGTCTAGTCTTGTCCTATGTACCGTATCATTCTTTAATGTAAGTTTTGATGTACTATATATAAGAAACATACTAAGAATTATAAGCAGGTATGTTCTTTGTATGTAAGTCACCCTGTAAACTTTTTACTTTAGCCAGGATTTGTGTTGTGTTGCGTCTAAGAAATGGAAGGGCCTGCAAATACATAATCAGTAGTGACAAGTGAGCACTACCATGGTCGGATGCTCGGTACTCGTAACTAGCAGTTTGATGCTCGGATGGGCGTGACTTGAGTATAATGGAAGTTAATGGGAGGACTCAAGCATTTTTCTGGAAGATTTCCTTGAAAAATGTTTGAGTCTCCCATTGACTTCCATTACACTTGGGTTGTGCCCATCCGAGCATCTAACTGCTCTTTATGAGTACCAAGCACCTGAGCATAGTAATATGGTAGTGCTCACATCACTACGGATTATGTATTTGCAGGCCCTTCCATTTCTTAAATCTATTAAAAAAAAGAGAATTTTGTTTACTTACCGCAAATTCTTTTTCTTATAGTTCCGACATGGGAGACCCAAACCATGGGGTGTATAGCTTCTGCCTCCGGAGGACACACAAAGTACTACACTCAAACGTGTAGCTCCTCCCTCCGGGCTATATACACCCCCTGGATGACAATCTAACCAGTTCAGTGCAAAAGCTGAAGGAGGACATCCACCCATAAGTAGAGATAGAGTAAAACTCGGAAAGACCGGAACTCTGTCTACTAACAACAGCCGGTGAAACACACGGAACAAAAAACTGCCAACAGGCAACAGGGAGGGTGCTGGGTCTCCCATGTCGGAACTATAAGAAAAAGAATTTACGGTAAGTAAACAAAATTCTCTTTTTCTTCATCGTTCCTTATGGGAGACCCAGACCATGGGACGTTCCAAAGCAGTCCATGGGTGGGAAATAAACCAAACTGAGAAGTAGGCAAAACCTAACTTCACAAATGGGCGACAGCCGCCTGAAGAACGCATCTGCCCAAGCTCGCATCTGCCGAAGCATGAGCATGCACTTGGTAGTGCTTCGAAAAAGTGTGCAGACTGGACCACGTGGCAGCCTGACAAACCTGCTGAGCCGTAGCCTGGTGCCTGAAAGCCCAGGAGGCACCGACCGCTCTGGTCGAGTGCGCCTTAATCCCTGGCGGAGGAGGCACCTGAGAACACTGGTAGGCATCGGTGATAGCCGACCTGATCCAACGAGCTAGGGTCGGTTTAGAAGCAGCGAGACCCTTGCGCTGACCAGTGGTTAGCACAAAAAGTGAGGTGCACCGCCTAAAAACGGCGGTGCGTGACACATAGATTCGGAGCGCCCGCACCAAATCTAAGGAATGCAACGCCTTCTCAAAGCGATGCACAGGGGCCGGACAAAGAGAAGGCAATGAAATGTCCTGGTTAAGGTGGAAAGGAGACACCACCTTAGGGAGAAAGTCCGGAGTCGGTCGAAGAGCCACCTTGTCTTGGTGAAACACCAAAAAGGGGGATTCCGAAGAGAGCGCAGCCAAATCAGAAACTCTCCTGAGAGAGGTTATGGCTACTAGAAAAACAACTTTCTGTGAAAGTCTAAACAAAGGAACCTCCCTGAGAGGCTCAAAGGGGGGTTTCTGTAAGGCCGTGAGGACCAGATTAAGGTCCCAGGGATCCAAGGGCCGCCGGTAAGGAGGAATGATGTGAGATGCGCCCTGCATGAAGGTGCGCACCTGAGCCAGTCGGGCGATACGCCGCTGGAACAATACCGACAGAGCCGACACCTGTCCCTTGAGGGAATTGAGGGACAGTCCTAGCTGTAGACCGGACTGTAGAAAAGACAGGATGGTCGGCAAGGAGAACGGCCAAGGGGCATGGCCGGAAGAGCGACACCAGGACAGGAAAATCCTCCAAGTCCTGTGGTAAATCTTGGCCGAGGAAGACTTCCGAGCCTGAGTCATAGTGGAGATGACCTCATAGGGAATGCCTGAAGCCGTCAGGATCCAGGACTCAAGAGCCACGCCGTCAATCTGAGAGCCGCAGAATTCTGGCGGAAGAACGGACCTTGAGAGAGAAGGTCTGGGCGGTCCGGGAGGTGCCACGGCACCCCTACGGACAGACGGAGCAGGTCTGGGAACCAAGCTCGCCTGGGCCAGTCCGGAGCAATGATTATGACTCGACGGCCCTCCATTCCGATCTTGCGCAGAACCCTGGGCAAGAGAGCTAGAGGGGGAAACACATAGGCCAGACGGAACTGAGACCAATCTTGAACCAGTGCGTCCGCTGCGAAGGCCTGAGGATCGTGGGAGCGAGCCATGTAAACCGGAACCTTGTTGTTGTGCCGGGATGCTATTAGATCCACTTCCGGAGTGCCCCACTTGCGGCAGATTGATCTGAACACTGACGGATGCAGGGCCCACTCGCCGCTGTCCACGGTTTGACGGCTGAGATAATCGGCCTCCCAGTTTTCCACGCCTGGGATGTGGACTGCAGATATGGTGGACTTGGAGTCCTCCGTCCACTGGAGGATTCGTTGAACCTCCAACATCGCCAGACGGCTGTGAGTCCCGCCCTGGTGATTGATGTAGGCAACCGCAGTCGCGTTGTCCGACTGAACTCGAATGTGCCTGCCCGCCAACAGGTGGTGAAAGGCTAGGAGAGCTAGAAACACAGCTCTGATCTCCAGCACATTGATCGAGAGGGCTGATTCGGACGGAGTCCAAGTGCCCTGTGCTCGGTGATGGAGAAATACTGCTCCCCAACCGGAGAGGCTGGCATCCGTGGTGAGGATCACCCAGGACGGAGTCAGGAAGGAGCGTCCCTGAGACAGAGAGAGGGGCCGAAGCCACCACTGAAGGGAGCTCCTGGTCTGTGACGACAGAACCACCAGCAAGGAAGAGATCCGCTTGTCCCAACAGCGGAGAATGTCCAGCTGCAGGGGACGCAGATGGAACTGGGCAAAGGGAACCGCTTCCATTGATGCCACCATCTGACCTAGCACCTGCATGAGGTGTCTGATGGAATGACGGCGGTGCCTCAGCAGAGAGCGCACCGCCAGACGAAGGGACTGCTGTTTGACTAAGGGCAACTTGACAAGTGCCGGCAGAGTCTCGAATTGCATCCCTAGGTAAAGAAGCACCTGGGTCGGGGTCAGAGTGGACTTGGGCAGGTTGACAAGCCACCCGAACTGAACGAGCGTGAGTGAGACACTCCGTTGGCAGTCTGCACTGGATGAGGCCTTGACTAGAAGGTCGTCCAGGTAAGGAATCACTGCCAACCCCTGGAGGTGCAGAACCGCAACCACTGCTGCCATGACCTTGGTGAATACTCGAGGGGCCGTGGCTAAGCCGAAGGGGAGAGCCACGAATTGGAAATGTTCCTCTCCGATTGCAAAGCGTAGCCAACGCTGGTGTGAAACCGCAATAGGCACATGCAGATAGGCATCTCTGATGTCGATGGATGCCAGAAAATCTCCTTGGGTCATTGAGGCAATGACCGATCTCAGAGATTCCATGCGAAAGTGCCGCACCTGAACATGCTTGTTGAGAAGCTTGAGATCCAGGATGGGCCGGAAGGAACCGTCCTTCTTGGGAACTAGAAAGAGGTTTGAGTAGAAACCGCTGAACCGTTCCCGGGCGGGAACCTGAACAATTACACCGTTGGCCTGCAGGGATGCCACGGCCTGAGAGAAGGCGGCGGCTTTGGAGCAGGGGGGGTGGACAGAAAAAAATCTGTTTGGCGGGCTGGAAGAAAATTCTATCCTGTAGCCGTGGGAGATGATATCTCGCACCCACTGATCGGAGACGTGTTGAAACCACACGTCGCCAAAGTGGGAGAGCCTGCCACCGACCAAGGACGTTGCTGGCGCAGCCAGATAGTCAAGAGGAGGCTGCCTTAGTGGCAGCGGCTCCTCCGGTCTTTTGAGGACGCGGCTTCGCGCGCCAGTTGGGTTTACGATCCTTGGCTGCGGTGGTGGACGAGGTCGAGGGCTTAGAGGATGACCAGTTAGAGGAACGAAAGGAACGAAACCTCGATTGGTTCCTACCCTGGACAGGTTTCCTGGCTTTAGTTTGTGGCAAGGAAGTACTCTTCCCGCCAGTAGCTTCCTTAATTATTTCATCCAGTTGTTCACCAAACAGCCGGGACCCAGAAAAAGGAAGACTCGCAAGGAACTTCTTAGAGGAAGCGTCTGCTTTCCACTCTCGAAGCCACAAGATCCTGCGGATCGCGAGGGAGTTAGCGGAGGCCACCGCCGTGCGGTGAGAAGCCTCCAG
Source organism: Anomaloglossus baeobatrachus (assembly GCF_048569485.1). NCBI lineage: Eukaryota > Metazoa > Chordata > Amphibia > Anura > Aromobatidae > Anomaloglossus > Anomaloglossus baeobatrachus. The sequence goes on along the minus strand of NC_134355.1, from coordinate 78,634,105 downwards.
GATGGCAGACATGGCGTAGGATGAAAAAGCCGAAGCTTGAGAAGTTAAGGCATCCATCTCAGGCATAGAGTCCCTGGTGAGGGAATGTATCTCTGCCAGAGAGGCAGAGACTGCCTTAAGAGCCCACACTGCCGCAAAAGACGGGGAGAACGAGGCTCCTGCCGCCTCATATACAGACTTGGCCAGAAGGTCAACCTGGCGGTCAGTGGGATCCTTAAGAGAAGTGCCATCAGCCACAGCTACAACTGTGCGGGCTGAGATTCTGGACACTGGAGGGTCTACCTTTGGAGACTGGGCCCATTCCTTAACCACCTCTGGTGGAAAAGGAAAACGGTCATCAGAACTACGCTTCGGAAAACGTTTGTCAGGACAGGCCCTGGGCTTGTTAACAGTGGTCCGAAAACTGGAGTGGTTAAAAAACATACTCTTAGCTCTCTTAGGTGAGGTAAACTGGTGTATCTCTACCAGAGAGGCTTGTTCCTCTGACTCTGGTGGATTGAGGTTCAGTACGGAGTTAATGGATGCAATCAAGTCACTAACATCCGCATCACCCTCAGACACGTCAATGGGGTACATAGAGGTAGCGTCTGAGCCCACTGTAAACGAATCCTCCTCGCCCTGCACCTCGGCTCGTGAATCAGAGCCGTGGGACGAGGAAGGAGAAGGGTCCCTGCGTCTCCGTTTAGGGGGACGGGGTCCTAGGACATGCTCTGAGAGCTCTGCAGAACTCGGAGCAGCAGAGGCACCCTGAGAAGGGGGCTGATGAATGGTCAGCAGTGTCCGGGACAGCTGCCCCATGGAGTCGGCAAAAGACTGGGAAATAGCTTGGGAAAAGGATGCTACCCAAGCCGGGGGTTCAGCCACCGGGGCCGGAGCAGCCGGAGGGACCCCTGAGGAGGCTCCAGGCTGAGACACAACCATGTTAGCACAGGCATCACAATGTGGGTATGTGCTTGGCTCTGGCAGAATGCGCTTACATGCAGTGCATATAGCGTACATGTTTGCAGCCTTGCTCCGGGTGACAGACATGCTGCTGAGGTGAGAAGCTCTGCAGTAAGAATACACTCGTATAGAATGTCCTGAGAGTGTATAATAAAGCCCACAACCAGAGGTTGTGGCTTACCAGCCCACTCTCTGTGTGCCCTCCGGATTCCACAGCTCGGACCCCCAGTAAAGCGTCAGCCTTCCAGGAAAGCAGCAGATTCAGCAGCCAGCGCCGATCAGTGTGATAAACGCTGAGAAAATGGCGCTGGGAGGAGGAGGGGGCAAGAGCGGGAAACCGGAGGGCTAAGGAGAGATGCAGGGGAGGGAAACATCTCCTCAGAGAGGAGTGTCCTCCCCTCTGCTGGATGGCCGGTGGGCGGCGCCACTCTATTCCCCTGCATGAATGACATGCAGAGGAAGATGAAACCGAAACTAGGCCCAAACAGAAGCCGGGGCCTAGATTTTAACCTGCGGCCGACGAGCAGGCACCGTCGGCGCGGTTCTCAGGGGAAACCCCCAGAACCGGCCGGAATTTACAGTAAACATAAAAAACATACTTTCCCCCTAATAAAAGTACCCGGGACCCCTGAAAAACGTCTCAATACTTAGCTTTTGAGACGCAGGGCCAGTCCCTGAGGGGGGTTAAACGCTCCTTCCAGCAGGAACCAGACAGGGCTGCGGATGGAGACCGGTCTTCTGCAAGCAGAGAGGACCGAGACGGCTCCCACTTCAACCCAGAGCCTCTCAGAGGATGTGAAGGAGCACGGCATGTAAAGGCTCCAGCCTTGTAAAGTCAACCTTAACAGCACCGCCGACACAGTGGGGTGAGAAGGGACATGCCGGGAGTCCAGACTGGACCCGCTTTTCTTCCAAATCTTTAAAATCAAAAAAAAATAAAAATGAAAAAAATCAGAGAATGCATGTGTGTGTGACCTCCTGAACACAAAGCATTGAAACTGGTTAGATTGTCATCCAGGGGGTGTATATAGCCCGGAGGGAGGAGCTACACGTTTGAGTGTAGTACTTTGTGTGTCCTCCGGAGGCAGAAGCTATACACCCCATGGTTTGGGTCTCCCATAAGGAACGATGAAGAAATAGGCTTATAAAGTAATTGTACATGTCCTTCAAAAATATTTCACGGATTCGTACATTCCTTTCCCAAGAAGCTGCGAAAACCCTAGTACATACCCTTATTATTTCACACCTAGATTATTGCAACCTCCTGCTCTGTGGCCTCCCTTCTAAAGGCTACTTTACCCGCTGCGATATCGGTCCCGATATTGCTAGCGTGGGCACCCGCCCCCATCGGTTGTGCGACACGGGCAAATCGCTGCCCATGCCGCACAACATCGCGCAGACGCGTCACACATACTTACCTGCCCGGCGACGTCGCTGTGACCGGCGAACCGCCTCCTTTCTAAGGGGGCGGTCCGTGCAGCGTCACAGTGACGTCACTGAGCGGCCGACCAATAGCAGCGGAGGGGCGGAGATGAGCGGCCGGAACATCCCGCCCACCTCCTTCCTTCCTCATAGCGGCCGGGAGGCAGGTAAGGAGAGGTTCCTCGTTCCTGCGGCGTCACACATAGCGATGTGTGCTGCCGCAGGAACGAGGAACAACCTCGTTACTGCTGCAGTAACGATAATCAAGAATGGACCCCCATGTCACCGATGAGCGATTTTGCACGTTTTTGCAACGATGCAAAATCGCTCATCGGTGTCACACGCAGCAACATCGCTAATGCGGCCGGATGTGCGTCACAAATTCCGTGACCCCAACGACTCCGCATTAGCGATGTCGCAGCGTGTAAAGCCCCCTTAAGGCTGGGGCCACACGGGAACTACTGTGATCCACTTGCATGACACTCGGCTCGTGCTGGCAGTACAGCAGAGCCGAGTGTCATGCGTGTGTCCTTGCTACTGAGGTCCGTTCGTGCGAGTGGACCTCAGCTGCGGGGGGCGGGCCGGCACTCAGGAGGGGAGGGAGGGATTTAGGGATTTCTCTCCTGCGTAGCCGGCTATTGCCATTCTCGCAGTGCACTGGCAGTACACCGGTGTACCGCGAGTGTAGTGCGATTTTTCTCTCACCCCATTCACTTGAATGGGTGCGAGAGAAAGAGTCTCGCATTACACCCGCAGCATGCTGCGATTGTTTTCTCAGTCCGATTAGGGCTGAGAAAATAATCGCTCATGTGTGCTGACACACAGGCTAGAATTGGTCCGAGGGGAATGCGATGTTTTATCGCACTCCACTCGCACTGTTTTTCTCGCCGTGTGGCTTAGGCCTAACAGTCTCGCACCCCTACAATCTATTCTAAACTATCCTGCCCGACTAATCCACTTCTCCCCCCACTACTCCCCGACCTCTCCTCTCTGCCAATCCCTTCACTGGCTTCCCATTGCCCAATGACTCCAGTTCAAAACACTAACCATGACATACAAAGCCATCCACAACCTGTCTCCTCCCTACATCTGTGACCTAGTCTCCTGGTACTTACCTGCATGTAACCTCCGATCTTCACAAGATCTCCTTCTTTACTCCTCTCTCATCTTCTCTTCCCACCATTGCATCCAAGACTTCTCCCGTGCCTCCCCCATACTCTGGAATGCTCTGCCACAACATATCAGACTCTCGCCTACCTTGCCAAGCTTCAAAAGGAACCTGAAGACCCACCTCTTCCGATAAGCCTACATCCTGCCGTAACCCTCAGTCTGATAAAGCGCCACACACCATCTCTACCCTAACCTACTGTATCCTCGCCTATCCCTTGTAGACTGTGAGCCTTCGCGGGCAGAGATCTCTCTCCTCCTGTACCTGTCTGTGCCTTTTATTGTTCATGATTATTGTACTTGTCCCTATTTTGTATACCCCTTTCACATGTAAAGCACCATGGAATAGATGGCGGCTATAATAATAATAAATAATAATAATGTTATTGTTTGTAAAATAAATAGTTTTACAAAAAGAAAAACACAATGTTGTAAGATTCATGACGTGGATCTGATATACTTGACAATAACTAAAAAAAAAAAAAATCATTGTGTAATATACTAACAGGAATGTGGACTAGAAAGTCTGAAAATGCTTATCACAGTAGCTTACGCTGAATAAAGAATTTGGATATCTAGACACTTCTATAACTTACACCATCACTTGGTTAGTTACTTTTACACAAAAAGTTTGGCGTGGGTTGCTGCATTTTAATTTCATGCCGTTTTTAGGGGGCAAAAATTTGTTACCAAAATTTGTCACAATCTCAGAGAAAGTCAAGGCATTCTCACGATTGTACAATTGAGCCACTATTTATTTTTTTTTTTTTAGTTATGATAACTTTTATATACAGATTAAAAAAAGTTGCATTGATCACAGAACAGGACGATCACACAAACATCGAATAATGAATAACAGCTCTGATCTCAGTGACGTTTGTTCACCTTTTACAAAAAAATCAGCTAAATAAGAGAAAACACCAATGTGCTCTGTAAAGGATCCATCTTTCTGTGACGATACCTCTCTTTATTCTCTATGACCTGTAGATATTACATATCACAATTTCCACCCAAATATATTTGTTGTTTCATAAAATGAGATTCCTGCTCAAATCGGCAGATAAAATACAGTGGAACCTTGCTTAACGAGAACAATCCGTTCTGGGAGTGTGCTTGTTAACCAAGTTACTCGTTCAGCAAAGCAAGATTTCCCATAGGAAATCATTGCAATGCAGACAATTTGTTCCACAACTAGTTAAATGTCCCATCCTGGTCCCCTATTCTGTCATTCCACACATACACACAAAACACAAACAAACAAACACACACAAACACACACACAAACACACACACAAACACACACACAAACACACACACAAACACACACAAACACGTACACGCACATATTATATGCTCACCCTACCTTCCGTTCCATCGCCGGTCTCCTGGGACTTGCTGTTCTCCGGTCCGTGCTGTGTATCGGGTTACCATAACGACGAGAGAGGAACTTCCTGCCAGAGCGCTGACGTCAAAGGCAGAGCCGCTTGCCTCTGATTGGCCAGCGCGCTGCCTTTGAGTAGAGGTGACAGGAACCAGGAAGTTCCAGCTTCGTCGCTATGGATGCCGATGCACAACCTGGAGTGGAGCAAAGCGGCGAACTACAGGACCCAGAAGGCCGGCGATGAAACGGAAGGGACACATATTATATGCTCACCTTACCTTCCATTCCGCCGGCCTCATGGTACTTGTAGATCGCCGCGAGCACGTCGCGACGTACCCGGGAACTACAAGAACCATGAGACCGGCGGTGGAATGAAAGGTGAGCACACTACTGTATGTGTGTGCGTGTGTGCTTGTGTGTGTTTGTGCGGACTGCAAGTGCGGGTCAGAGCGCGGTGGATGGACGAAACCGGAAGTGTCTGAGGTTAGGATTTTGCTCGCACAGCAAAGCTTTCTCATAAACAGAGTTACAAATTTACAGAAAGCTTTGCTTGTTAAGCGAAATTCTCGTTAAGTGGGTTACTCGTTAAGTGAGGTTCCACTGTACAATACAATTCCCTCCATATCATCTGCAGCTCAGTACTTACTGATTTAATGCGCAGCTTGTCCTCCACCACCTCAAGTACAGCATGGCTCCTGGATACTCTCTTATCAGCAATCTAATGAAGGATAACATGGAACAATCAGGATTAATACCGTACCAAAAATGTAACTAGAAAGTTGCCAGCATTATACAAGCATGAAACAAATCCCTCCTGAATCCCTTCAGCTCTAACGCCACCGCTTCAGTGACTTCTGCTGGCAAAATAAGTCAAGACGTCTCGCCCATCAGTTACTCAAGTGCTGCAGACAATCACTGTCCTCAGCAGTCCATGTAGTGTAACGCCACCAGAGGCCAGTGATCAGCTGCAAACAGGTAATTCATGGAAAATATGTAATCACTTTTTACATCCTGGCTGGAAACACAGTAGAAGCGACGGTGAATCGGCATTGGACTCCAGGGATATGTTTTTGATGTGTATCACTTCCTACTGTAAAGCCAATACGGAATAAGCACTGTATAGAAAAAAGAAGGCTCAGAGCACATCACAGCACCTGATCAAAGGGGTGTACTTGCAGTATCGGGACCAGAAGTGACTGGGCATGATTGCCCCCGGGGACAGTGGGCGAGAGTGGCCAAAGATAGCGGGTGGAGCGGTGTACCGCGAGTGCAGGGCGGGAATGGCAATAGCCGGCAATAAAGGAGAGAGGGAGATAAATCTCTCCCTCCCCAGCGCCGGCCCGCCCCTCCTCAGCACCGGCCCGCCCCTCCAAGAGTGGGGCGCAAAGTCCCCCTTACATAATTAAAGCTGCTTAGTTAGTGGGTGTGAAGCCCGTTTTGGTGTGCATGGATTGGCATTTCCTACTGCACAGTATAACAAAGGATACTGACATGTAAAAATGATATTCCATTGGGCAGCCCGTAACAAGTTTTAATTATGCAAGGTGGGGGCGGTGCTTCACCCTCTGCACTCCACTTGGGGGTCTTATCCCCAGATCCCCACTTCTATTATAAAGAACTACATGACTATGTGAACTTATGGCCACTATCACTATCTCCGGGGGGTCATGCCCAGTCACTTCCGTTCCCCGATACTGTAAGTATGCCAATTAAGAGGCCAGGTTTTCATCTTAAGTTATATTAAGCTTACTTACTTAATTACATACTTTGTTTATTTTTGCTCCTATTTTATACCTGCTTTGGTTTAGTTTCACTGCATAGTTCCTTCTCATTCCCAGCTGACATTTATGGTCTTTACAATGCAGTGTGGCTGACATGGCAATAAAGACATTCCCAGAGAGCAAAACACCACCACAATAGTCAAAAAGAAGGTACATACAGCTGCATAGTAATAAGATAAAGCGGGAACAATTTTAGTTGAGAGAGCCAAGAACGAAACATACTTTAAGATGTAATTCCATGAGAGCCATTCTCACCAGGGGGGGAGCAGCTCAGAAGGTCCCAGGAGGCAGGGTAATCGATGCTGCAGGCACAGAGGAGGGGGTGTCGCGGCTCAAGAGCGTCAGTGATACTGTGGGCTTGTTAGGTGTCACCGCGGTGGGCACCATTGATCCGCCGGTGGGCTGCTTTGAACCTCCTGCAGTTGACGAGACGGCCATTTTCTTGAAGTCAATCTCATCAACTTTGGGAGATTCAAAGCAACCCGCAGTCCACCGGCCACTGCCGACTCGCCGCCAAGACACAACACGAGCCAGCAGTCTCGACCCTGCGACACCACTGCCACCCCCAGTAAGCCATATGCTGTTTGTAAGATGCACCCCCCTTTTACCCCAGTTTTGGGGGAAAAGTGTCTTACAAACCAGAAAATAAGGTATTATTATTTGTCTCATGAGCCATAGGTCCCCGACCCCTGATATAAAGGGTCTATAGCTGCAGCAGAGCTCCGGGGGGCGGTGGGAGCTCCTGGGACACCACTGACCGATGCAGGTGCTGCCCCCTGCCGTCCCATCAGCACACTACACTACAGACAGTTTTCTGCAGAGATCGCGGTTTTCTGTTACGATTTTTACCAGTTCAGGATGCTGCCAGGACAGCGCCGCCATATGACAGGGGTCCAGCAGGGGTTAATGGCAGATAACAGAGAGCAAGGGTCACCTTAGGGCCATACAATACATCTTTACATGAGAACAGCCGTCGCAGGCAGAGCCCAGGACAGTGAGGTCCGCACATGCGCACCCGTGCAGGACTACAACCCCCGCCGTCTACCGGTAATGACACTGCACAGCGCTGCTGTACACACGCCAGTATATGGAGCCGGGCGCACTTACTCCCAGGAGCGGGCCTCTTCCGACGACAGTTTCTCCAGCAGGAATAACATGGCTTCCGCTGCCATCCGTGGCCTCCAGCCGGTAACCGGACATGTCACCCCAGGGTCTGCCCGCCAGTAACTATGGAGACCGCTCTCACAAGACGGGACGCAGAGAAAACTCCCTCCACACTGCGTGCCGTGCGGCCGGCACTTCCTGGTGTGTCACGTGGAGTCGTGTCAGCCAATCAACACAGCGGCTAGAGAGCTGGAAGTAAATAAGAGTCACGTGATAAAAACATGTTTTGGCATGTCTGACGCTCGGGCATAAGAACTACTGAAGCTTGCTAATGAGGGGCGGAGTCACCAACGGGTCCGTCACGTGTGGTAACAACGGGTGGAGAGTTGGTCTGTCCCATGTGGTCGTATGGGAGGAGTCGTGGGTCTGGTATGGGTATAAGGGAGGAGTTATGGTGCTGTTATGGTAATGTGGGAGGAGTCATAGGGCTGTAACCAAATGTGTGACTACCACCAGTCCACCACTGCTCTACTGGGGACACAGGACTCCTCCTGTGATTATTTGGAGACCCAGAGATCTGCACAAAATGAATAGTGGGACATGAGCAGCAGATAAAGGGAACCTGGCACCAGATTTGGTGACTATGGCTGCTTTCACACCTCCGGCTCTAAAACCTATGCAACGGATGCGGCGAAAAAAACGGATCCTTTGCATAAGTTTTTACATGCGGCCCGTCCGGTTTTTGCCAGTTGCGGCATGCTACTGAGCATGCGCAGTGCAAAAAGCCGGATGCGGTTTTTGCCGCATCGCGCCGCATCTGGCGTCCATAGCCTTGCATTGGAAAAAGCGCCGCATCGGTCGGATGCGGCGCAATGCGTTTTTTTTTGCCGGACAAAAAAACGTGCCAGGCAACGTTCCATCCGGCCGCCGCATGGGCTAAATATGCCGCACCCGGGAAAAACCGGACCGAACGCAAGGCCATGCGGCACAATACGACGCTAATGAAAGTCTATGCAGAAAAAACCCAACCGGCGGCAAAAAAAACGGTTGCGTTTTTTCTGCAAAGAGCCGGATTGTGCCGCACTGCAAAAACCGGATGTGTGAAAGCAGCCTAAGCTGCAGCCACCACCAGTGGGCTCTTATATACAGCATTGTAACATGCTGTATATAAGCGGTGGTCTAATCCGATGGGTGTCGCTGCTCTCAGGTTCAGCATCTCCTCTCTGTGGCGATCGCCATCCTTCTTCTGAGGCCCGTGTGCATGACGCATCCTACGTCATCCACAGAGGCCGGCAGATCAACTTGAGCCTGTGCAGGACTGCAACCGGCCTGGGCTGGATAGAAGGAGGATGGAGGTCACAGCAGAGAGGAGGCGCCGGACCAGTGAGCAGCGACAAACATCGGACCGGACTGCCCCGTAGGTGAGTATTATAAAAGTGTTTTTACACTCTACACAGTGGCCCGGGCTCTTATATACAGTATTCTGGAATGCTGTATATAAGAGCCCACTGGTGGTGGCCGCGGCTTATAGTCACCAAATCTGGTGACAGTTTCCCTTTAAAGTAGATGTCTTATTTGAGTGTAAAGGCTACTTTACACGCTGCGATATCGGTCCCGATATCGCTAGCGTGGGTACCCGCCCCCATCTGTTGTGCGACACGGGCAAATCGCTGCCCGTGCCGCACAACATCGCTCAGACCCGTCACACATACTTACCTGCCCGGCGACGTCGCTGTGACCGGCGAACCGCCTCCTTTCTAAGGGGGCGGTCCGTGCGGCGTCACAGCGACGTCACTGAGCGGCCGCCCAATAGAAGCGGAGGGGCGGAGATGAGTGTCCGGAACATCCCGCCCACCTCCTTCCTTCCTCATAGCGGCCGGGAGGCAGGTAAGGAGAGCTTCCTCGTTCCTGCGGTGTCACACATAGCGATATGTGCTGCCGCAGGAGCGACGAACTACATCGTTACTGCTGCAGTAACGATAATCGAGAATGGACCCCCATGTCACCGATGAGCGATTTTGCACGTTTTTGCAACGATGCAAAATCGCTCATCGGTGTCACACGCAGCAACATCGCTAATGCGGCCGGATGTGCGTCACAAATTCCGTGACCCCAACGACTCCGCATTAGCGATGTCGCAGCGTGTAAAGCCCCCTTTAGGACATCATACAATAATTCAGCCATACACAAGAATCCCAATGCTCCAAGAATTTGCGTATTTTCAACAAGGAAGGAGCCGGTGACTATTGTGGCAGCTGCTTATCTCTCCTGAACACAATGTTAGACCCGCAACACACATCCGTTTTTTTTGTACATGTGCGGTACGTATTTGCACGTACCGGAGACACGTACACACGGAGACCCATGTTATTCAATGGTAGATGGCACACACACGTAAAATCACACGGAACGTGTGTCCGTGTCGTAAGTGCGTGTGTGCGCTTTTCTACACGGACGACATGTTCGTTTTTTGCCAGCAACACGCAGGCACGGACCCGCTTTAGTCTATGGGTCCGTGCCTGCACGGACCGCACACGGAGTATGTCCGTGTGCAGCACGTATCGTCCGTGTCCGTGTTTCATCACAAAATCTGAAACACCTGTTTCCAATCTATCAGGTCAATTGAAGGCAAACAACAACACCAGGATCTTATGAATGATTAACAATGTTAATTGGGTAAGAATGCGGACCTTTAAAAACGGACAGCACATGGACTGCACACGTGCGTATTTTATGTCACTACGGACATTCCACACGCACACACGGCTCGCATATGCCATCACACGGATGCCATACGTACCGGAGAAATGCCCCAAAAAAACGGAACACGGACCCGAAAAACGGACCGTATCATACAGACTTTTTTTTGCGGAAGTGTGTTTTAGGCCTTAGAGCAATGCTGCATATAGTAAAAATCACAGTCTCCTTTAAAGCCACAGACAGGATTTCAAGGGATCTCCATAAAGACAAGCATGGAAGTGTTCAGCAGACGTTGCAAAATCGCCAATTGTGTATAGCACGGCACGCCCCATACCATGCCGTTGTGCATTAAATACGTCAGCCTGAGCTTGACAGCTGCCTTTGACAGGTTAATATTCACTGGGGGTGCTTCACGCCACCTGCAATCCTGACTATAACACACCTGTGACCCCACTCCATTCACCCGCTTCCAACTTGCACCGTAGATGTACTGCGGAGGTCATAAAGAGGTTAATATCATTCAATTTAGGTTTTAGATTGATTTTGTTTCCTTCTGGTAAGAAAAGTCAGACAATTTACTTCTGAGGGAGGAGTTTGCCTGCAATGGTCACTTAAAAAAGTCCACTCAGGCGCCATTATTTCTCATTGATTATAGACAGTGTCACAGAATTCTTTATTCTGCCTTATGTTTTTCATATTTGGCAAAAAAACTATATAATTCTTCAAGTATAGCCATTTTCCCTATGAAAAAAAAATGTAGACAATTCTCCTCTCAGTTTTTGCCTGGAGAGTCTGGCTTTCTTCAGAGTACATCTGTCTCAAGATATGTCCTTTTTAACATATGGCTTGAAGAAGATCAATGTAAACTGTGCCTTCCAGCATCCCTGTACATGCAAAATTAATGGCATCTCTAAAGCATCTACTCCATGATCATTTTTCCCAGAACTCCTGCATCTTCCCTGATGGTGACATGGAATTCTGATGTGAGCATGAGATCAAGGAGATCGTGAATGTTAGGGTACGGTTCTGTGAAGCCCCACAAGTGCAGTGTCGGTGCATTACCTTCAGGGACTCCACTCGGCTGGATCCTGTCACAGGTAGGAGATCTTCTATTTAGGATTGTCGTGACGCCACTCTCAGAATTGCGGTCAGTGGGGACCGCCACTGCAGATTGAGGGACGCCTGGGGCTGATGGTGGGTGCAGTCAGTTGTAATAGCCTCCTGAGAGTGAGGCAAGCCCCAGGGCCCTGTGTAAGTGTGTAGAACCACAAGGCGCAGAATAACTCCACACAAGCAGAATGTCTTTCAGGGGTTTTACTCACAGAAGGTGGCAGAGTGAGTAACCCGGGCGTAGCTGGGATGAACCAGGCTGGAACCAGGTGTCCTTCAGGCTGACTGATGAGGGTGACTACCGACTCGCCTTCCTTAGCCCTTCTGTGGTTTGTGGTAACCCCGACTTTTAGTCCCTATGGGGGTCACCCAGGGAAGTAGCTGCTCCCCTCGTTTGTTTGCCGTTTGCTTGTCGCCTGGACCAGATCACTCCAGCTGCTTGCCTCCTGTGAACTATGGGCCCTAACTGTGGCTACGTGGCTGCGGCCTTTGGGGTGTTGTGGCGTGGGCTTTGAGGGCCCCACACCGGCAGGTTTAGCAAGGAAAGGTGGATCTATCCCCGCACCGGGATCTGCCGCCCGTTTGGGCCTGGTACTCCCTGACAGTCTCCGTACTTTCCACTACGCGGCTCTCTCTCCAGCTGTGTGTGGGGTTCGGGCAGCACTACCAGGTGACCGTTCTCCCCCGTCGGTAGTCACTGCGCGGACGCTGTTAGACTGCAACAGCCCCAGGGGTCTGCTCCTGACGTCTGCTCTCCCTGAGCTGCTCACTAAACTGACTCACTGTTCCCTCCTCTACTGTTCTTGCCTACGCCACCTAGCAACCAGGCTCTCTACCACACCCCTTGAGTGGAGATGGAGGCTTCGCCCCCTCCACTCCTCAAGTGGAGGTGAAGGCTTTGCCCCCTCCTGGGATCCCCAGGGGTCCTCTCAAAGGTACATGTGTGAGACCTGATCACTATGCGCCTGTGTAGTCACACCTCGGTCAGCCTTCTGGATTACCTGTATTGTACTGTCCCCAGCATGGGTGCAGTACTCAGTGGTGCCTGACCAGGTCAGGGGCGCCACAGTTCCACTTACGCATAGCTTACGATGCTAATGACCCTCTGCTGCGATTGTGAGCATCTTGCGAGAAGAGGAAGGGAACACATTCTCCTCCATGCCCTGTCTCTGTGTACATCGCACTGTGGTCGGATGACGTGCGAGTGCAGTGCAATGTTTCACACGCACCTATAGACTTGTATGGGGGTGCGTGAGCCAAAACTCACTGCCAAACACAGCATGCTGCGATTCATTCTGCATGCCGATATGACATGAGAAATCAATCGCAGATGGACACTGCCCCATAGTATTGCACTAGTGAAAGCAATCAAATGTTTTATCATATTGTACTCATCCGTGCAAAATGCAAGTGGAACCGTACCCTTAGGCTGTGTCTCACGCTGCGTTTTTGCGGCGTTTTTTCTTGCAGATTTTAACCAACACTGCAAGGAAAAATGCATCCCAACAAAATCTATGAGAATACTGAATTGCTGTGCACATGTTGCAGATTTTGGTGCAGAAAAAAACTGCAGCATGTCAATTCTTTCTGCTTTTTTTCCTGCATCTAATATAATCCACTGCAGTGCAGTGGATTATAAGTATCTGATTTCTCTCGTGCTCAGTGATGCTGAGGAGTGAGTTATTATGCCCAACCCCTTTAGGCTGCTTTCACACCTCTGGTTTTTGCAGTGCGGCTCAATCCGGCTCAAAAACCTATGCAACGGATGCGGCGAAAAAAACGGATCCGTTACATAAGTTTTTCCATGCGGCCCGTCCGTTTTTTGACGGATGCGGCTTGATACTGAGGATGCGCTGCATCCGGCGTCCATAAGCTTGCATTGTAAATTGCGCAGCATAGCGCCGGTTCCGGCGCAATGCGTTTTTTTCGCCGCAGACAAAAACGTGCCAGGCAACGTTCCATCCGGCCGCCGCATGGGCTAAATATGCCACATCCGGGAAAAATCGGACGCAAGGCCATGCGGCACAATACGGCACTAATGCAAGTCTATGCGGAAAAAATGCAACCGGCGGCAAAAAAAAATGGTTGCGTTTTTTCTGCAACGCGCCGTATTGTGTCGCTCAGCAAAAAACGGATGTGTGAAAGCAGCCTTAGAGATTCTCCTGTGGGTATTGTCTCATTTGGGCACTCTTCTTTCTCTGTACATTCATGTACTTACTATGAGATTCACCCCCTTCCCTTTTAAATTGGATTACGGGGTAAAGTAAAGTAGAGATAGCTGATATAGCCAGGATCAGTATGCGGTTGGTCAGCAGAACAGCCAGCTACATGAAGACGCTACACAGACTGCAACACAATTAGTAAGACATTTCAATAAAGACTGTTTAGAAGGTTGTTTAATTTCACATTTAGGAAGCAAAAGAACTATAAAAAAATAACAGTGCATAGAAGTCCATACCCTATTTTTCTTTAATTATTTGAAGGGATTGTCTCACATCTTTTTCAAGCCATAAATAACCAATGAATGCAAGTGCACTGCTGTATTTTGAGCTCTCATAGTAGTATATAGAAAACAAAAAAAAGAGGAGGACGATGAGATCCAGCATCAGATTAATAAAGAAAACAGTCCTTTACTAGATCAGCATAAAAGCCAAAATGAAAACAAGCATAATGGGCAGTGGAGTAACTAGAGGTCGATTGGCTTAGTTGCAAAATTTGAACCTGTCCACTCCTCCTTTATGTTGGTCAGATGTATGTATATACTTAAGCCTGCTTTACACATTGCAATTTCGCACACAATATCGTATGCGATTTGCAACGCCCCCATCGTATGTGCGGCACGCTCAATTTGTTGAACGTGCCGCACAAACGATTAACCCCCGTCACACGTACTTACCTTCCATACGACCTCGATGTGGGCGGCGAACGTCCACTTCCTGGAGTGGGAGGGACGTTCGGCGTCACAGCGCCGTCACGCGGCAGCCGGCCAATAGAAGCGGAGGGGCGGAGATGAGCGGGACGTAAACATCCCGCCCACCTCCTTCCTTCCGCATTGTGGGCCGGGAGCCGCAGGACGTAGGTAAGATCTGTTCATTGTTCCCGGGGTGTCACACACTGCTATGTGCGCTACCCCGGGTACGATGAACAATCTGACGTGCAATTCTAGAGACAGGTACGATGTGTATGTGATGAATGTTTTAACGTTCAATCGCAATCGCACGTACCTGTCACACACTGCAATGTACCTTACAATGCCGGATGTGCGTCACTTACGACGTGACCCCGCCGACACATCGTAAGATACATTGCAGCGTGTAAAGCGGGCTTTAGCCTTCTAAATCCTATAAAGACTTACGAGTTACCCCCCCCCCTGCATTATGTAGTAATGTCCCCCATCCTGTTCTAATGTACCCCATCATGGGCTCCTTCCTGGTAAATATGTCCCAATCCAGGTATATATGCCCCCCAGCCTGGTAAGTGTGTCCCCCATGCTGGTATATATGTCCCTCATCCTGATATATACTGTATGTCCCCCATCCTGGTATATATGTCCCCCATTCTGATATATATGTATGTCCCCCATCCTGGTATATATGTCCCCCATCCTAGTATATATGTCCCCAATCCTGGTATATATGTCCCCCATCCTAGTATATATGTTCCCCATCCTGGTATATATGTTCTCCATTGCTCTGAGCCATCCTTTGTAGCCAGCGCGCAGTGACCGGCAGCTTTCATCAACATCAGTGCTATGGCAATGCATTACATCATTGTCGTGTGCCGCCCTCAGTCACTGGGATGCAGATGAAAGCTACCAGCTCCTGTTTAACCAGCAGAGTGTATCACAGTATAGGGACCCAACAAATCTCTGCGCCAAGATGCATTTCAGATGGATGTGCGCTCTCCGACGCACATCCATCTGAAACATTCGCTGAGGTCAGGAGGCCCCCTGCACCCCCGGGCTTGATTACAATCCTTGCAACCACGATTGTTCCACCCCTATCAATGGGACACATGGTCCATCATGGTTGGTGAGCTGATGTGATTTTTATGTTTCTGTTTAATATATAGAGAGGTTTTTTTGATACTACAGTTGAGCGCCAGATGGAACGGGAGATGAGAGGATCCTTTTGGGGGAAAATGCCACAAATGTTTGTCCTTTTAAATGTTGCTGTCATTTACACAGTGGATTTATATACCACCATGTATCCTTTTGCATACCAAAGACTATGAGTCAGCAAACAGTAAATACATAAAGAGTTTACATGGTTGTCATGGCTGTTTCAAATGTATATTTCCCTGTAGGTGAACTTTTACACCCTATACACTGTTGTAGAGAAGGGAGGGGCAGATGTACGGTGAGGTTATATGAAATACCTTTGACCAGTCGTCATAAAGTTCTAGAATGTTCCAGAACTGCAGACAGTATCCAATCAGTGTGTGCCACATAAGCGAGGGAGGGGCGAACCGTGAGGTATAAAAGAACCCGGGTGTCCATGTTCCTTTCATTCTTGTAAAGAACAGCTGAACACATCACAGGTATCCTGCTCCGTGTTACAGATAAGCTGCAGATCAACAGCCAGCTATAAAGACCAAAGACCAGATTACGTCAGAGCTCATTTTCTACAGACTGAATCGTCACAGGTTGAATTTGAAGGTACAAGCAGGGCCGTATTTGCCATTAGGCACTTGAGGGCACGTGCCTGGGGCGGCGCCTTCCAGGGGGGCGGCGCCCAAACCAAAATTTAAAAAAAAAAAAAAATTTTTTTTTTTAAATCTTCCGCCCTCCTCCAAACTCTTTATTAAATCCGGCGCCTTTTTGGAGGAGGGAGGGGGCGCCGCAGTCATTTATAGTCGCATCTATAACACGCGACTATAAATGAAACTGTGAGCGTGCCAGCACTTCCGGGGTCAGAGGAGCTGTAATCAGCTCCCCGCCCCGACGTGCTGCCGTGCGCTCACTGTGCAGAGGTCACAGGAGCGTGAGGCAGCGCCGCGCAGAGGAGGACGGGAAATGGAGCCGCCGCCGAGGAAGATGAGATGATGATCCTGCCACCGCCACCACCACCGCGGAGAACGGGAGGTGCAGCCGCCGGAGATGCCGCCTGGAGCAGGTAAGCGCTTTACAGCCGAAAACAGCGCCGAACAAGCATGATATGGGGGCGCAACATGGAGGATGGGGGGGGGTGCAGCATGATGTGGGGGCACAACATGGAGGATGGGGGGTTGGAACATGATATAGGGGCGCAACATGGAGGATGGGGGGATGGAACATGATATGGGGGCGCAACATGGAGGATGGGGGGATACAGCATGATGTGGGGGTGCAACATGGAGGATGGGGGGATGCCGGAGGATGTGGGGGCGCAACATGGAGAATGGGGGGATGGAACATGATATGGGGGCGCAACATGGAGGATGGGGGGATGGAACATGATATGGGGGCGCAACATGGAGGATGGGGGGATGGAACATGATATGGGGGCGCAACATGGAGGATGGGGGGGATGCAGCATGATGTGGGGGTGCAACATGGAGGATGGGGGGGATGCCGGAGGATGTGGGGGCGCAACATGGAGGATGGGGGGATGGAACATGATATGGGGGCGCAACATGGAGGATGGGGGGAGGATGCAGCATGATGTGGGGGTGCAACATGGAGGCTGGGGGGGGATGCCGCATGATGTGGGGGCGCAACATGGAGGATGGGGGGATGGAACATGATGTGGGGGCGCAACATGGAGGATAGGGGGGATGAAGCATGATGTGGGGGCGCAACATGGAGGATGGGGGGGATGCAGCATGATGTGGAGACGCAACATGGAGGATGGGGGGGATGAAGCATGATGTGGGGGCGCAACATGGAGGATGGGGGGGATGAAGCATGATGTGGGGGCGCAACATGGAGGATGGGGGGGATGAAGCATGATGTGGGGGCGCAACATGGAGGATGGGGGGGATGAAGCATGATGTGGGGGCGCAACATGGAGGATGGGGGGATGAAGCATGATGTGGGGGCGCAACATGGAGGATGTGGGGGCGCAACATGGGGATGGAGCATGATGTGGGGGCGCAGCATGGGGGATGGAGCAGAATGGGAAAATGGGGGGAAGGAGGGAAAATGAGGGAGGGTGGTGGACAGTATAGCGAATGGGAGTTACAGTATGGAGAATGAGGCATGGTATGGAGAATGGGGTAGCATGGGGGGAGGCATGGTATGGAGAATGGGGAAGCATAGGGGGTACTCTGTATGGAAGGGGAACCATGGTGGGCTTGGTATGGAGGGGGCTTGATATGGAGACGGGGCAGCATGGGGAGCGCTCAGTTAGGAGCCTGGGAGGGCTCGGTATACAGAATGCGAAGCGTAAGGTTCATTATAGAGTGGGGACAGTATGAGGGGGACAGTGAAGTGGGGGCTGCATGGAGAGGTGGGGACAGTGGAGGTCATAGTTCATAAGTGAGGAAGGTCTGGAGGGTATAATTCAGTGGGGAGGACAGTGGGGGTTTCATTTGAGGGGGCAGTGTAGTGGAAATGTTATAGGAGAGAATGTGGAGGCCGTATACTATCAGTGACACGGTGTGAGGTCATTTTTTGTGCAGTGAGCTCAGTGATGGTCAATTATTTATTCTTGGGCACAGCCTTGGGCTTACTTAGGGTGGTTACTCTTTAGTGAGGAGAATTATGAGTCTGTCACCAGGTTTTTGCCACCTAATTTGAGAGCAGCATAATGTAGGGGCAGAGATCCCGATTCCAGTGTTGTCACTTACTGGGCTGCTTAGTGTAGTTTTGATAACATCACTGTTTAATCAGCAGTAGTTATCATTACAGGACTACTTGGTGTGCTGCAGGTAGTCCAGCATATTCATGAGCTCTGTATAACTGCGAGATCTGCAGCAGAGAAAATGACAGCAAACAGCTCAGTAAGTGACACATCGCTGGAATCAGGGTCTCTGTCTCTACATTATGCTGCTCTCAGATGGGGGAGCAAAACCTGGTGACAGATTCCCTTTACGGGCACCATTGCAGTGTTTGCTGCAGCAGACCAAATAAGAGGGAAGTCTTGGGAGACGCAGGACAATGTGTTGCTAAGAGCGATGACATTTTACTTTTACTCCCAAAATGCCAATTAATCTGCAGACACATTTATACAGGGGACGTCGCTCCGGCATGTACAGTTTTAACTTAATATTTTATTATATATATGCAGACTGTTCTGTCCCCCCTGGTGCGGCCGATGTCTTGGTGCAGATGTGCACCCTCCTATTTGCATATTAAAGACAGTCCCTCATCCTTAGGTGAGAGTCAGTGCTGTCTAAAATTACTTAGCATTTCTGCACGTGTCCTGACACTGGAGGAGCAGAGTAGCACTCCAAGTGTCAGTGTGGGTGCGCACGCAATGTGACTGCAGTGTCCGCATGGGTGCGCCTGCAGTGTGATGCAGGTACGTTCTGACACCTGGTTGCTGCCTGTATTTGACTGCCGATTCAATGAGGAAGGTTGTTGAAGTGAGCAGACAGCACATCACAGCGCAGTGTCCCCCTCCTCACTGTGCTCCTCCTGTGTTGGATGCACACATGCACTGACGCTTGGAGTGTGCCGCTGTGCTCCTCCTGTGTTGTGTGCACACCCGCACTGACGCTTGGAGTGTGCCGCTGTGCTCCTCCTGTGTTGGATGCACACATGCGCTGATGCTTGGAGTGTGCCGCTGTGCTCCTCCTGTGTTGTGTGCACACCCGCACTGACGCTTGGAGTGTGCTGCTGTGCTCCTCCTGTGTTGTGTGCACACCCGCACTGACGCTTGGAGTGTGCCGCTGTGCTCCTCCTGTGTTGTGTGCACACCCGCACTGACGCTTGGAGGGTGCCGCAGTGTTGGGTGCGGTGCAGTCAGGAGATCTGGTGTTGCGGTGCTCACTCTCACCAATGGATCACTATTAATCAAGACACAGGCCTGGCTAGTATTTTCCTATATTCGGTGGTATCGTGCACCCAGGCTTAGGCCGCGCAGAAATGTCCTCATTTTCATATCAAATGTGGCTTTTTCAGTGAATATTAAAGGGAACCTGTTACACCCTTTTTCAATTTTAAACTGCCCCCCCTCTTGTTAGTGACGCAATGTAAGTGATTCACATTTTCTGACTAACAAGACAATGGAGCAGTTTAATATTAAAGGGGTTATCCGGCTTCTTTGACATTTTTTTTTTTATTTCCCTATTGGGCTACATTGGGGCAGGTAAGTAGATAGAGACCACTTACCTGCCCTGCTGTCAGCCCCTCTCCCCCGGCTCAGAGCGGTCATGTGACCGCTCCTGCCGCAATTTTGCTGCTTCCGGTCATTGCACGTCTACATGGGCAGGGCCATGTTGACATGCAAATGTGGAACAGCATGTCGCCTCCCTGCTGGGTGTCTACAGTGCGAGGAGTCACCGCCCCCTTCCCTGCACCCTCCCACACATTCCCCCCACACCTCCAGTAACCTCCCCCTGCACTGCTGTGGGGTCCGTGACCTGGGGGCGGGGCCTGGCGGCAGCTGCCGTGGTGTCAGCGCCAGTACCGGGCCCCCTGCCCAGGATCGCACATTCAAATGTACCGGCATCACAGATCACCGATGCCGGTACATTTGAAAGTGCTGATGAGAAGCAGCGCAGCGCAGCTTCTCATCACTGTCCCTCCCGCTGTCTGTGCTCTCTGCAGCACAGCGGTGATGTCACTACTGTGCTGAAGAGAGCACAGACAGCGCACGAACGTGCAGGAGCGGTGGGGACCGAGGACAGGTGAGTATGTACTCCACATGTGTTCCCTATGGGGATGGGGGGGGGGTTGCAGAGCCATATGTGTGCGTGTGCAGAGCCATGTGTGTGCGTGTACGGTGCAGAGCCATGTGTGTGCGTGTGCAGAGCCATATGTGTGCGTGTACGGTGCAGAGCCATGCGTGTGCGGTACAGAGCCATATGTGTGCGTGTGCGGTACAGAGCCATATGTGTGCGTGTACGGTGCAGAGCCAAGTGTGTGCATGTGCAGAGCCATATGTGTGCGTGTGCGGTACAGAGCCATATGTGTGCGTGTGCAGAGCCATGTGTGTGCGTGTACGGTGCAGAGCCATGTGTGTGGGTGTACGGTGCAGAGCCATGTGTGTGCGTGTACGGTGCAGAGCCATGCGTGTACGGTGCAGAGCCATATGTGTGCGTGTGAGGTGCAGAGCCATATGTGTGCGTGTGCAGAGCCATGTGTGTGCGTGTACGGTGCAGAGCCATGTGTGTGCGTGTGCGGTACAGAGCCATATGTGTGCGTGTACGGTGCAGAGCCATGTGTGTGCGTGTGCGGTACAGAGCCATATGTGTGCGTGTGCGGTACAGAGCCATATGTGTGCGTGTGCAGAGCCACGTGTGTGCGTGTACGGTGCAGAGCCATGTGTGTGCGTGTACGGTGCAGAGCCATGTGTGTCCGTGTACGGTGCAGAGCCATATGTGTGCGTGTGCGGTGCAGAGCCATATGTGTGCATGTGCAGAGCCATGTGTGTGCGTGTACGGTGCAGAGCCATGTGTGTGCGTGTGCGGTACAGAGCCATATGTGTGCGTGTACGGTGCAGAGCCATGTGTGTGCGTGTGCAGAGCCATATGTGTGCGGTACAGAGCCATATGTGTGCGTGTGCAGAGCCATGTGTGTGCGTGTACGGTGCAGAGCCATGTGTGTGCGTGTACGGTGCAGAGCCCGATGTGGGGCTGTTATTTGCAATGCTGTAGTGATACCAGGTCAGGTGCTGGGGAAGAATACTGACAGGGAATGTGTGTGCAGGGGGCGGGCAGAGGGTGCGGCTGGACACTGGGGTGGGGCTGGACACTGAGGCTGGGCGGTGACAGCTCTGACTGAGGTTCAGCACAGGAAGTGGTCATGTTTGCTGGAGCTGAATGTAAACAAGAAGCTGCAGAGAATAAAGGGATAATTCAAGAGGAACAAAAGTTAGAAAACAAAAAATAACAATGTAGGTGTGATTTATATGACAATACAGCACAGATAAACTCAACAATTTTTGTTAAGCTAATGTCGGACAACTCCTTTAAAGGTCGTGACCAGTTCCTTTTAAGCTGAACTATATGGGTGGGTTTATTTCTCCACAGATCATGTCCCCCATATAAATATTTCTGCAGTCTAGGTGTCATTTTGGGGTGACCGATTCCCTTTCAGTCAGCTTAAAAATCATCTCACCTGACGAATGAAAGTTTTGCTCGTGCATCGGGTGATGTACACTGTTTAGATAAATCAGTTTCCCATCTTTGGCTGCAGTGTTAATGCTGCTTTAAAGGAGTTTTCTCACATTGGGAACTTACCCCCTATCCTTGGGATGGGGAATAACTTTCCAATCGCTGGGGGTCCGACTACCGTGGCCCCGAGTGTTTCCCAGAACCAGAACATGCAGACAGAATGGATTCCGGGAGTAAAATTTCATAGTCCTGTCTCCTGAGCTGTGCACTTAAGAGGTCTATTGAGCAATTGGTGGGGGTCTCAAGTCCCACCCCATGATGCCCCTTCTCCCTACTGAGCCCACCTCTGCCCTACTAATCTCCTCAGAATTAATGGACCTAAACCTATAAGATCTCGTCCAAAAGTTAAGTCTACTGCCTGGGACTAATCAGTATTGTGGTTCTTATATGGTCCACAGTCTAATGATGGCTGGTAACAACTACCAGCATCTCCTTGCCATTGTTAAGGACATACTGAGAGTTGTACGTTAATGCAATACATAGATGTATATGGGTCTAACCTGACACTGCACTTGATTGCTGTGGGAAGTTGGCAATGTATTCATGTACTGATGGTGGTTTTGGTGATGTATTGTCTTCAGGGTGGGTTTGGTGATGTATTATTGTATTTAGGGTGGTTTTGGTGATATTACTGTATTGACAGTAGTTCTGTTGATGTATTACTGTACTAACTGTGGTTTTGGTTACGTATTCTTGTATTTAGTGTGGTTTTAGTTATGTATTACTGTACTGATGGTGGTTCTGCTGATAGTTATGTGGCTGTTGTAATCTTTACCTTATCAGTCTTGATCCTAAAACATAGGGTCAGCGTGCTGGACTAAAAATACAGCTATCTGCATGTCTGTCAGCCGAATAAGTAATAGACTAAAGCCCCCATACACTATAGTCTGATTTTTAGGCCGGCAGCTATCTTGCTCGGCTCTCCCATATACAGGAGCACTCATTCTGCCAATTGTTTCTGTGTTCTTTATTAGAGCCACTGCTGGACATCTCCGGCAGCAGCTTATCATTTAGAGGATAATAGGATCTACACTCCGTAATTGGACATGCTGGATCCTTATTCCCCTGACAATCAGAATTGAGAGCCCCTGTTCACATTGGGCTATCAGCAGAACCTGTCGATATTGGCGGGTTTAGACAACTTTAGGTTAGTGTATGGAGGTCTTAACTACTATCTGAAGGCTCTGGGCTCTATCAGGGAATGTGCACACGTCTTGTAGATGTCTCTGAACCCCCGGAATTATTCAGACAGAAAACACTTCAGGACAGTCATCATTTTATCCTGAAGCAAATATATTTTTTTTTTGCTGTGGCTTCTTGGTTGTTTTTTCCAATATCTTTTAGCTACTGGATTTTACTTATTTTTTTAAATGAAGTAGTAACCAGCATCCAAGCAGCAGGCGCCATATAATGGCCGGTCACAACTAGTAAGCGGCATCCAAGCAGCAGGCGCCATATAATGGACCGGTCACAACTAGTAACCAGCATCCAAGCAGCAGCCACCATATAATGGCCGGTCACAACTAGTAAGCGGCATCCAAGCAGCAGGCGCCATATAATGGCCGGTCACAACTAGTAAGCGGCATCCAAGCAGCAGGCGCCATATAATGGACCGGTCACAACTAGTAAGCGGCATCCAAGCAGAAGCCGCCATATAATGGACCGGTCACAACTAGTAAGCGGCATCCAAGCAGAAGCCGCCATATAATGGACCGGTCACAACTAGTAAGCGGCATCCAAGCATCAGCCGCCATATAATGGACCGGTCACAACTAGTAAGCGGCATCCAAGCATCAGCCGCCATATAATGGACCGGTCACAACTAGTAAGCGGCATCCAAGCAGAAGCCGCCATATAATGGACCGGTCACAACTAGTAAGCGGCATCCAAGCAGAAGCCGCCATATAATGGACCGGTCACAACTAGTAAGCGGCATCCAAGCATCAGCCGCCATATAATGGACCGGTCACAACTAGTAAGCGGCATCCAAGCATCAGCCGCCATATAATGGACCGGTCACAACTAGTAAGCGGCATCCAAGCAGAAGCCGCCATATAATGGACCGGTCACAACTAGTAAGCGGCATCCAAGCAGAAGCCGCCATATAATGGACCGGTCACTGTCAGCCGCTTCATGTCTGAGGAAACCTGACGCGCTTAAAAAACTCCAAAGACTGAACATATGGACAGCAAGTCGGTTTACACTGCAGTGTATGAGTTCATTTCTTTAATATTTAGAGTTTGGGTTTTTTGGGCGGGTTATAGGGCAGATCTATCTGAAAAAAAAAAAAAAAGCTGTATGCACATACCCGTAATCTGACTGATCAGAAGGGGGCGCCACCACTGACAGTGCCTAGGGCAGCAAAAACCCCAAATACGGCCCTGGGTACAAGACTGTATTCATTGTAATAAATTATGACATTTATCCAGATTCCTTATGAAAGATAGAAGGCTGAGGCATATACCACAATTAGAAGGCAAATTCACAATTGGTTAGTGTGGGCAATCTTCTGGCTAGTGTGGGCCCTGATTGGTGCCTCAATGGACAACCAATTAATTTTTTTTAGCAAATACAAGCACAGGGTTACACAAAACATTTACATATAAACATTTTTACGTGTCATGGACTCTTGACTTTAGCTTTGTCAGAGTTCCTTTTAGTTTTTGGTATTTTTGATGGCACAATAAACACGGGATACAAAACAATGGGTTTCCCAATAGGGGCTCCCTATACGAGTGTGAGCAGAACCTGACGTTTCATTTTTTTTAATTTGATTATGTTTTTATGCTATATGTTTATTTTATCCTCATGTCATCTTATTGTGTATCACTGTATTGATCACTCCTTAAAACAGTTTATTTTTTGTTGATCTCTTATGTAATTTTTTTGTTCTGTACATTTATTTTTACATTATTTATTGTTGTTCTCAAAAACTAAGAATAAAAACAGATTAAACATTACGTTGATCAGCAGAGCGCCAGATCAAATTATCAGAAAAATATTACAATTGATCGTTGCTCTATTTTTATCACTGCACCTTAGACTTTGTTACCTAGCAGATACTAAGTTGTGTTGAATAATTGTTCTTTTTATTATTTCTTAGTGTTGTACCACAATTATATTTTTATGTTGTTTTATGGTGAATAAAGTCCTTTTTCACTTATATATGTTCACTTTTATTCCATATCATCTATACAAATATATGTTTTTTTACACATGTTTTGTGCATACACTGTTTATTCTTTGTTTCTTTCTTTCAGTTACAGCATCAACTATTTCCTTGTTCCCTATTGTCAGTGGACAAACTGCATAAACCCAACAATAGCTGTTCTAATTTCTTCCTCCAATTGGTGCTGCTGTTGCACTGATTCTGGAACAGTTTTTCTTCTTTTATTTATGTTCCCCACCATTCAAAAGTAATGCCCCTGGTAAAAAAAAGGATGCAAATTTTACCTTTAGCCAACTGGGTGTGTACTAAAAAAAACTTCTTTTTGGGCTCAATCATGTTTTGATTGGCCAGCAGCAGGCGAGAAAAAAACAAACATCCACAGAAGTCCAATGGTATATGGCCAGTTGGCTGAAGTGAAAATTTGCATCATTATTACTGGAGGTAATAGATTGTGAACAGAGGGGCACAAATGGAAAAGAAGAACTGCTCCAGAATCAGTAGAGCAGCACACAATTTGAATTTAAAATAAAAAATCTTTATTAATGGGGAAAAGAAGCAATTTAAGTTATTTTCATATATACTCAAAATGGTGCCAATAAAAATCCTGAGCTCATCCATCAGAACACAAGCCTTCACACAGTCAAATCAATAGAAAGAATATAAATAATAAGTTTCAAAACATGACGACACATACAACATTTTCACTCTTTATATTTTTATTTTTCATTTTTTTTAAAACCTGTTAAATATAACAACTAAACATTTTATATGGCTGTAATTTGATATTGACCCACTGAAAAATTTTATTAGATCATGTTTAGAGTACAGTGAATTCAGGGGTGGGCATATTATTGGAACAGCTGCACAGGGCCCAAGAGCTGAAGGGGCCCATGTCCATCTCCAAAGTAGGGGAAAATGTGCATTATGATAAATTATTGGACTGCAAAGGGCCCATATATTGTTCTTACAGAAGGGTCTTCTTCTGTCTGTGTTCCGTGAATATGTAAAAATGGAACCAGAGCAACAATGGTGGAATTACCATTTTCTAGCTCACTCATCAAATTATTTTATCCTTTTTTTCTTCACTTTATCTGGTAAGGTGTATGGTGTCATTTAGAAATATTCACAGAAACAAAAGGGCAACAGTGTATACCTGTCCAGGCCTTAAGGGTGCTTTACACGCTGCGACATCGCTACCGATATATCGTCGGGGTCACGTCATTAGTGACGCACATCCGGCACCGGTAGCAACATCGCAGCGTGTGACACAAAGGAGCGACAATCAACAATCGCAAAATCGTTCAAAAACGGTGATCGTTGACACGTCGCTCCTTTCCTTAATATCGCTGCTGCCACAGGTACAATGTTGTTTGTCATTTGTGGCAGCACCACACATCGCTATGTGTGACACCGCAGGAATGATGAACATCTCCTTACCTGCGTCCACTGGCAATGCGGAAGGAAGGAGGTGGGTGGGATGTTACGTCCCGCTCATCTCCAACCCTCCACTTCTATTGGCCGGCCGCTTAGTGATGCCGCAGTGACGTCGCTATGACGCCGTACGCACCTCCCCCTTGAGGGAGGGATAGTTCGGCGGTCACAGCGACGTCGCTGACAAGGTATGTGCATGTGATGCTACCGTAGCGATAATGTTTGCTACAGCAGCGATCACCAAATGTCGCACGTACGACGGGGGCGGGTGCTATCATGCTAGCGATGTTGCAGCGTGTAAAGCACCCTTTAGAATCAAATGCACTCACAGGATGCAGCAAAACCCCTTAATAAAGATGAAGGCAATAGGTGCAAAACACTGATGGACAACCACTCACACACTGCCAATTCATTCTTAGTAGTAGGCTGCGGCCACACAGGGTTATGTGCGAGTCCTCGCATGACACTCGGCTCGCGATCAGACCACAGTTACAGAGGGGAGAACCGGTGCTGCAGAGGGGAGGGAGGGATTTATCTTCCTATCTCCTCCATTGCCGGCTGATGCGAGAATCGCACTGCTCTCGCGTTTCATTGGTGTAACGTGAGAGCAATGCGATATTTCTCTCGCCCCATAGACTTGAATGGGTGCAAGTGGAACAAGATCGCATTCCACTCACAGCATGCTGCGACTATTTTCTCGGTCTGATTAGGGCTGAGAAAATAATCACTCATGGGAGCGGGCACATAGAGTAATTATGGTCTGAGTAGAATGCGATTTTTTTTTTTTTTTTTTTTTTTTTTTTGTTTTTAAATCGCATTCCACTCACTTTGCATTACCTTTAAAATTGCATACAATTGGCTTGTATAGGGTGCCGTTCTCACATGTAGGTGCACAGTGTCTGGCTTACAGCCTATTGATGACACCCATACTAGTACACTAGGCAGGCTGCCCAGCACTATATAAGTGCACCACACAGGAACGGAGACCATATGGTGTCATTTAAAATGAGTTATTCTGAAAGAAAAACTCATACATCTACGTCAATGGAAAAATAAAGAAATTCTGGCTCTTATGCAATGAATTTTGTGCATTTGGAATTTTTCATTTTTTTTATACCTGCTAATAAACATTCTAAATTACTGACTATGCAATTAGTCAATGATCTGAATGGGAGGATGAAAGAGAGAAAACACTGCTGCTGAAGAACCACTGATCCAAGGATGGTGAATTAGTGATTTTTTTAATTTAAAAACAAAAAAAAAGCAAAATTGCAGACAAATAAAATACCAGTCACAGTCATATGAGTTGTGACCTGTGACAGAAAATCCAACATATTTGGAAACATTTGTGACTTTGTTTCGAAGTAGCAGGAGGTCACAAGTTGCAATGCAACAGCATCATTGGATTCTATGTTGTAATGTGACATGTCACCGGTTTACCCAAGCCTAACATCAATTTTGGTAGAACTGGCTGACTAAAGGCCCCGTCACACACAGAGATAAATCTTTGGCAGATCTATGGTTGCAGTGAAATCATGGACATATTGTTCCATTTGTACACAGCCACAAACCTGGCACTGATTGTCCACAATTTCACTGCAACCACAGATCTGCCGCAGATTTATCTCTGTGTGTGACAGGGCCTTTATGCTCTGTGCCCACGTGTGCGTATTGCATGCAGTTACGCTGCGATCTACACTGCAGGGTAACTGCATGCGTCCTGCGTCCCCTGCACAATCTATGAATATTGTGCATAATCCATGCCCACGTTGCGTTTTAGAACGCAGCGATTTGCATGCTGCCAAATTGCTGCGTTCTAAAAAGCAACATGTCACTTCTTTTGTACGCTTTGCATGCTGTCTCCATTCTGTGTATAGGGAGAGGCAGCATCCAGAGCGCACGAATTCTGCAGTCACCAAAGTTTCAGAACAAAGCTTTTCAGCTGCGCTCTGAAGCGGACATGCAGTGACTAAACGCTGCAGTGCAGAGCGCACACACGTGAGCACATAGCCTAATACTGTATGATTGCAAATCTTTCAACTGCCCATCTATCCATGTCTAGCATCAGTAAAGGGAAGGATCGGTTATGTAGGATGTCAGTAGACCCAATCCTTCGTTTACTCGAGAGAAAAGCTTATCTGGCAATTAAAATTAAAATGCTTAGCCAATGTAAACCTGAAGCTTAGAAGTCTTATTTGTCCAAATGTGTACAATGTTTCCCCTTGTTCATTCCTGGCTCCTACAGCCTCGAGTGGACATGTGTGGCTATATTTACTGCCCCCCGCGTATCATCATCAGCGCGGGTGCAGTGATTAATTATGATATACTCACCAGTCACTGTTCCCTGCAGCATCACGATGACCTCCTGTCTGCCTGCCCGCTGATGTGTGTGGAGAGCGATGCGCATAGCGATGACGTCATCGCTGTGCGCGCGGCTCCACACAGGTCAGCGACACTGCTGCTGGCACAGACGGGAAGACGAGCGATGCTGCGTGGAGTGAGGAAAGGTGAGTATAAAGTATAAACGTTTATGTTTTTGTGTGTGCCACAGGATGCAGGCCATATACCAGGATAAGGGCTATACCAGGATGGGGGATATATACAAGGTTGGGGATAATATACAAGGCAAGAGATCATTACTAGGATGGGGTACCTTAGTAGACATTACCCCCATAACAGTGTCAGCAGCAGATCCTCGCCCCATAACAGTGTGTCATGACCACATTTTTTGCTTAAAATTTTATTTTCCTCCTCTAAAACCAGGGTGCGTCTTATAGTCCAAAAAAAATATGGTATTAGTAAGTCACTTCATGTTACCATAACATCTGAGGGAATAAAGATAAAGTAATGTTTTAGGGTAAATATTTACTACGCATCCATGTTACAACAATGCCTTCATTTTCTTTGCTGCATATTTGCAGAATATCCACTGCATTTGTATTGCGTAGGTATAGTCCATGAGATTTAGAGAAATTTTGTGCACACTCTGTGAAAAATATCCACTGCGTAAATTGACAAGAGCTTATGGTTTAAGATCTGTTTGCTATCAGTGTGAATTTCTCTCTTTGCAGTGTAAAATGCTCCCCTACTGTTTGACAATGATATCTGCAGTGCAAAATACTTCTGCAGATATCACCACTGCAGGACGTCCACAATAAATACATTTTGTTAAGAAAAAAAGCACCCAAATGGATCAATACTTCAATATCATTCTCCCTGTTAGGCCAAAGTCACACGGCATGAAAATCGGAGCAAGTGGAAAGCGATGTTTTATTGCATTCCACTCAGACCAATATTACCCTATGTCCCAGGACCCATGAGCGATTATTTTCTCAGCCCTAATTAGACCAAGAAAACAATCGCAGCATGCTGCGGGTGCAATGCTAGTCTTGTTTCTCTCGGACCCATTCAAGTGTATGGGGCGAGAGAAAAATTGCACTGCACTCGCAGTACACCAGTATACCTCGAGTGCAGAGCGAGAATGGCAATAGCCAGCAACGGAGGAGAGAGGAAGATAAATCCCTCCCTCGCCTCCTCAGTGCCAGCCCTCCCCCCGCAGCTGAGGTCCGATCGCATGATCGGATCTCAGTCGCAGTGACACTCCGTGAGCCGAGTGTCATGCGAGGATCGCAGTAGATCCCCATGTGGCTCCGGCCTTTTAGCGTCCATCTCCAAACAGAAAGTGATAAGCAAATGTATCCATTCCCCGTTGCTATATATGGAATAAAAGGAGCATCTTGCAATAGTGATTCACAAGAATATTCAAGGTCTGACTGTGGGATCGACTAATATGACCACTACACACAGGAGACCTGTTACTCTATATATCTTAGTGTTGTGTTATTTTATAATTGCTTCTACAACAGTGAACTTTATGAATATAAAGGCCATCAATGTCATCAATCAATGCTTGTTTACACACCATGCAAGATCCCTTGGCTAGAATTCCCTCAGCTACAATGCCTCATTCACTCAAAAACTTCTCCAATGCCTTTTGAAAACTTTGTTTTATTTGCATGCCCCTTCTACCCTGTACACCACACACACACACACACACACACACACACACACACACACACACACACACACACGATATTGCTTTCTTAGAGTCTTTTTCTACAGGTATGGGAAAGACTTGGTTTTAAGAATCTTAAGAACAGAACACTGGTGGACACAGACAGAAATTGACCCTTGTGCAAGAACAAAATAGGGGTCCCTTGCAACCCAAAAATTCATAAAAATGCACAATTTCTCCTGCTTTCTAGTAGGTAGTAAGGGGCCCCCTTATGTCTTGCACCCCTGTGGAGGCGCAGGAGGTTGCACCAATAATATGTCTGCCCCTGGAACAGGAAATAGCGGTTGCAATTTCTCCGTCAAAATACTTATCTTTATGAACAAGCTCTTCAGCATGCTACCATCGGGAGAAAAAATAAAGTGTCGACACAGTGGTACTGGACACCAGCACAACTCTATGTAATGTACCGTTCCATTTTAGAGATCTGCTAGTGCAGTGCTTCATATCTGGTGGGGATGTGAGGAAATCCTAACAGGAAGATCGGAGTTCCACTTGCGTATGACTCGTGTGAGTCTCGCATTGCATCACACGGCACAGCCACACACTCTCCTGACATGTATTTCTATGCAGCTGGGACGCTCGTGTCCGGAGAGCATCAGGCCATGTCGGGTGATGCAGTGTGAGACTCGCACAAGTCATACACAAGTGGAACTGTACACGAAAACATTTTTTACACATACCAACTTATTGAAGGGCTTAGAGTAAGCAACACTCCTCAAATTGCCTTGTTGGCTATACTCCCTAGTACTATTACCCCATAAAACAAATTTTTTCTGCAATTTAGTATAACCAGAGCACACTCGCACCATGTGACTGCAGCACTACTTTCCATTCTTTGTTCTCTTCGCTCCACATGAAGGATCTCCTGGCTGAGAATTCTCAAGTCCAATAAATGTTTTGAGAACCTGGCAGTCCTTGGTGCTCTTCCAGGACTCCTCAGAGATTCTGACGCTGTTTTCTAAAACTGGGGGGCTTTCAGCTGCCAAGTGCTCCCTGTACTTGGACCTTGGAGAGATTCCCACTTATCCATGGAATTTACTGTCCCAACCTCTAACCCTCAGTTCTTCTCATTCTCCTCTCAATCATTTTCCTTCTTCTACTTCTCATATTTTTTCAATTTCTACCAACTTCAAAAACTAAACTTTTTTATATTTCATTACTGATCAATGTTTTCAAAGTTATGAATCTGTAATGTACTGGAGTATCTTCTCTTGCTTCTCGTTGTCTCATGCTGTTTGATCTGCTTTTTTCATGCACTTAAAGGGGTTATCCGGCTTCTTTGACATTTTTTTTTTTATTTCCCTATTGGGCTACATTGGGGCAGGTAAGTAGATAGAGACCACTTACCTGCCCTGCTGTCAGCCCCTCTCCCCCGGCTCAGAGCGGTCATGTGACCGCTCCTGCCGCGATTTTGCTGCTTCCGGTCATTTTATGTCAACATGGCCAGGGCCATGTTGACATGCAAATGTGGAACAGCATGTCGCCTCCCTGCTGGGTGTCTACAGTGTGATGAGCCCCGCCCCCCTTCCCTGCACCGTCCCACACATTCCCCCGCACCTCTTTTACTCTCCAGTAACCTCCCCCTGCACTGCTGTGGGGTCCGTGACCTGGGGGCGGGGCCTGGCGGCAGCTGCCGTGGTGTCAGCGCCAGCACCGGGCCCCCTGCTCAGGATCACACATTCAAATGTACCGGCATCACAGATCACCGATGCCGGTACATTTGAAAGTGCTGATGAGAAGCAGCGCAGCGCTGCTTCTCATCACTGTACCTCCCGCTGTCTTTGCTCTCTTCAGCACAGTGGTGACGTCACTACTGTGCTGAAGAGAGCACAGACAGCGCACGAACGTGCAGGAGCGGCGGGGACCGAGGACAGGTGATTATGTACTCCACATGTGTTCCCGATGGGGATGGGGATGTGTGTGCGTGCGGTGCAGAGCCATATGTGTGCGTGTGCGGTGCAGAGCCATATGTGTGCGGTGCAGAGCCATATGTATGCGTGGGCGGTGCAGAGCCATATGTGTGTGGTGCAGAGCCATATGTGTGCGTGTGCGGTGCAGAGCCATATGTGTGTGTGTGCAGTGCAGAGCCCGATGTGGGGCTGTTATTTGCAATGCTGTAGTGATACGAGGTCAGGTGCTGGGGAAGAATACTGACAGGGAATGTGTGTGCTGGGGGTGGGCAGAGGGTGGGGCTGGACACTGAGGCTGGGTGGTGACAGCTCTGACTGAGGTTCAGCACAGGAAGTGGTCATGTTTGCTGGATCTGAATGTAAACAAGAAGCTGCCGAGAATAAAGGGTGAATTCAAGAGGAACAAAAGTTAGAAAACAAAAAATAACAATGTAGGTGTGATTTATATGACAATACAGCACAGAAACTCAAAAATTTTTGTTAAGCTAATGTCGGACAACTCCTTTAAAGGAGCTGTTTTGAAGTGTGAGTCTCTCAAATGTTGATACTCCAGTATGAGTTTCTCTTCTTCCCCCTATCCATGCTCAGACGAGTGTTTGTAAACTGTGTCTGAGCATGGGGTCGTGAGCAAAAACACTAACACAGGAGCAAAAATATCTGAGAAACCTGCAGTTAAAATCAGCTACTATAAGTGCAAGAACAAGGCAGCTCATACAGAATCTTTCAACGTGGATTTTGAAAGAAAAAGAAGGAATATAAGGTAATCGAGTATATTTCAAAGATTCATAACTTTGTAAATACAGGGGGAAAATTGTTTAGATCCTCTTAAGTGTTCTTGGTTCAGACTCCTGGTCCCCCTTCTAGTCATCCAATGAAATACATGATATTTTGGATTTCAGGATAAGTAAATATTGACATCATATTTCATCATTGTTCTCTTTTATTAGATTCTGTTAAGGGATGTCTAGTAATAATCACAGCTTAACCTTTTCAGATTCCATCAATTTAGGCTTTTGAAAGGTGAGGGGGAAACTGATAGATTCTCATTCAATGTTATTTAACATTTTGTCTATTTTATGTCCTGCGTGCCCATTGTTTATGTTCTTCTTTATTACTGTTAAAAAAAAAACTATAAAAACTTACTAAACAAAAAGCCACACAGCACAGTTTGTGTGTCACAATATGACTGTAAGAAAGCTAGGTTCAGGGGCTTCTATGTTGTCCCTCATGCTAGGGGGCCCTCGACTATCCCTAACCTCAGGGTTACCCTTGATGGTGGAGATGCCTGAGTCCCGTGCTAGCTAAGCTTATGACCAGAACTGATCTGATTCACCCCTCCCATCAGGGAAGGAAGGTGCAGGAGAGATAGAATCACAGATAATGATAGACAGGGGAAAACCAAAACTCTGACACACTGAAAACACACAGGAACCAACAATGAGAAACTGAAGAGAAAAATAAAAGCAGAAAGGTAGCAAAAAAAGGACAAATTTTAACTCCACAACCGCACACAGGAACAAGTACTACAACCACTAGTTAGTCTGGAACACAAAACCTCACCAGATTAGCTAAGATAAACTATAGTTGACACTAATAGATGTGTCAAGCCAGCATATATAGGAGGGGAACAAATGTTATTGACTCCCCCAAAACATGTAATAAAAGATGACTCACAAGCGTACGAGCAGAGGGTAACTCTTGCTACCTTTTCTATGAACTACCAATCTGTTGATTGACGCCAGAGTCAACCTCTGCTGATTACAAACCTCAGAGAAGTTATCAGGCAGAGTGTCAGAATCAGTAGGCTGAACAGATCCCAAAGCAACCATGACAGTCGGCAATGTTTGTAAAACCCTCAGTGTGACATTGTGATCATCCAATCCTGCCAATACTATTTACACTTTTAAAACAACATAATAAAATATGATGTGTGACTTACATTTTACAATGAAAAAACATTGTGTACATCATATGAATACATGGAGAAAATAATGCCATTCCTTGCCAGTAGGTAAAGGAAGAAACCTACTAGGACAAGATTCTCAGCTGACTTTCTTTTTGCACCAATTGACATTGAGGAATAAAATGTAACAAAAATTCAATATTCACTTTGTTTCACCAAACTTTGCATAAATCAATAGCACAAGCGAGTATAAGGAACTTTATAAAAACATATGTCATAAAAATGTGCTTCTTTCTACATCTATGAACCATTTCTTCTCCTGCCTCCAAAACTCAGCATCTATTCTTAAAATCTGCTAAAATCTGTCTTGGTCAAATCAAAATGGACTGAAGTAAAAGTGAAGTTAAAGCTCCTATTTAACACTATAGAGAGGAGAGCAGAAGGTGTGAGGATCACTCAGCAGAGTGAGAGACCATGAAGTCATAGACAGATCCTACTGCTACTTTCAGCAAATTCAGAGCTGGATTCACAGCCTCACAGCTCAGTACTACTGTATAATGTATTTTCTTACTGCGGTTGCTTCTGTCTGTGTGGTACAGAAAAGTAAGAACAAGAATCTGTCTACTGTTTGTGTCATGCCGAGTAAGAGAACATTCAGCATACGATGCAACACAGATGGGAACACCAGGCAAGATGATAACAGAAGGCTCTAGCGTTAGGAAGAAGGGGCAAGGGGTCACCTCCTAACACTCGACTGCGGCTGAGCACTGCGCTCTTCTAACATCCCTATACTGGTCTTTCCCCCATCACTGTCACATGCCTAAGCCCTCACTAGCCCTGGACTCACCCTGCTAGTGTGCAGGCAAGCAAGACACTAGTCTTGCTACTACAATAAAAGAACACAAGGTAGGCAAGACAGGCAGATGGGAACATACACAACAAACAATCTTCAGATGCTCCAGCAGGAACTTCACTGTAGCAATAGGAATAAACTCCTAAGTTTATCTAAACAGGTCCCTTCAAAGTGATTAGCATAAAGAATATAATCGGCAGCCAGAAGTGTCTATATATATAACAGAACGGCATAGGCCAAAAAGTGCTGCAGCTGAGATAAAGGCTACACGTTCTCAGCCAGAAGGGAAAGAGTCCTTAACCATTACAGCTCTAAAGGAAAGTAAAACCACTCCAATACATGAAAATAGTTAAAGGGAACCAATCACCAGGATTTTCATATATAACCTAAAGCCAGTGCTATACTGACACTATCAGGCTGATTCTCTACATACCTTTAGTGGTCAGCTCGGATGTATAGTTTTGAAACACAAGCAAGTAAAGTTTATAAAATCAGCAGCTTCTTGAGTGACAGCAGCTGAGGATCAGATAATATTTGGGGGGGATTCATAATTATCCCCTCCCCCTGTTAGAATTAGTATAAGTATTATACAGTTCATTTACTTTGACTTGCAGGACCTGTGGTGAGGTCATACCCATATGACAAGAAGGGGCAGGGCCTCAGCCAACAAAGCTGATACCAGAAAGCAATATTTTCCTATTGACATGCGGCGCATCTTCCGAGCCTCAGCATGTCAATTTATTCTTGTGGAGACACAAGCGTTCTCAGCAGGAGAACACAGCGAAAATATGCTGCAACCAAAATCCCAATCTTGGGCATGGACGCTTTGTTTTCCCCAGAGAACACTAGCATCTCCACAAGAAGAATGATGTTGAATCTAGAACCCAGTGTCTCCTGATCGTGGGCATGTACTCAGCGTTCTTTTGCAGAGAAAACTTGCGTATCCACAAGAAGAATGATGAACGCAGTGTGTCCTGATGGTGGATACAGACAGTGCGTTCTCCAGCAAAGAAAACTAGCGTCTCTGCAAGAGGAATGATGCTGCGTGTAGAATGCAGGGTCTCCTGATCATGGGCATGGACACTGCGTTCTCTCCCGGAGAACACTCGTGTCTCTGCAAGAGGAATAACGCTGAGTCTAGAACGCAAGGTCTCCTGATCGTGGACACAGACAGGACGTTCTCCCGCAAAGAACACTAGCGTCTCTGCAAGAATGATGCTGAGTCCAGAACGCAGCGTGTCCTGATCGTAGGCATGGATGCTGCGTTTTCTCTCAGAGAACACTAGCATTTCCACAAGAAGAATGACGCTGAGTCTAGAACCCACCGTCTCCTGATCGTGGGCATGGACGCTGCATTCTCCCGCAAGGAACACTTACAATGAGTCTAAAACGCAGCATGTCCTGATCATGGGCACTTACCCTAAGGCTTTCAAAGCCTGAACATATGCACAGCAAGTCGTTTTGACAAAGAAATCCATATGGCCATTCTTTTGAGCATTTTCTGACAGTTTTTGGGGTGGTTGCCACAGCAGAATCTGCTTGAAAAATATGTTGTTTGCATATGGCCTGAAACTCTTTAAAACTCTTTCAAGAAAAGAAAAATTACCCCCCCCCCTTAAAAGCAGCATTTTGTGAAGCAGTTTCCGCTTGAAACAGTTATTTATATGCCTCATAAAAAGTTTGAATATAGCCATAAGTCTGAATATGGCCATAAGGCCACTTTACATGCAGCGACATCGCTAGCGATGTAGCTGTCGATCGCACCCGCCCCCGTCGTTTGTGCGTCATGGGCAAATCGCTGCCCGTGGTGCACAATATCACTAGTACCCGTCATACGGACTTACCTGCCCAGCGACATCGCTGTGGCCGGCGAACAGCATGTTTTCTAAGGGGGGGCGGTTTATGCGGCATCACAGCGACGTCACACGGCAGGCGTCCAATAGAAGCGGAGGGCGGAGAGCAGCCGCATGAAAGACACGCCCACCTTGTTGCCGGAAGACACAGGAACGCTGTTCGTCGTTCCCGGAGTATCACACGTAGCGATGTGTGCTGCCTCAGGAACAACGAACAACCTGCGTCCAAAAGCAGCAACGATATTTGGGATTAGAATGACGTGTCAACGATCAACGATTAGGTGAGTATTTTTGATCGTTAGAGGTCGCTCGTACGTGTCACGCGCAATGACGTCGCTAACGAGGCCAGATGTGCGTCACGAATTCCGTGACCCCAACGTTATCTCGTTAGCGATGTCGTTGTGTGTAAAGCGGCCTTTAGGATGTGTATCAAAACTCTGGCAGAGAAGAGATTGCCCTCGTTGCTGATAGGAACTCATCACCTTTTACCAACATTTGCACCATTATTCTCAGGATCTGTTCCTGCTTAGATTTCATCCACTACTACCCAAAAGTAACAAGAGTTGGAAAATAACAGAGATCACATAATACAGTAATTCAGACATTTGACTGAAGCTTTCTTTTGCCCTCATGTTCTATAATATTCAAAACTCAGATTACAATTCGGCACTGCTGTCATTTCTAGTCAGGGAAGGGGATGAATAATTATAATACGACCAGAGGTATAAAATCAATATTCGGTATATCTTTGGTTTAAGACTTGTGGAGAAAGAGGAGTTGCCCATAGCAACCCATCAGATTTTTGTTGTGTAGTTTAGAAAATGAAAGTGGTGATCGAATTGGTTGCCATGGCAGCAGCTCCACTTTCATACATGGGGCCTGGTGGATTTTCTTCCACTTGCAAATTCCATTTGCATTTTGAAAAAAATGTTATTCTATGGCAGGTTCTAGTTCAATTGCCAAAACCTGTGGCAATCTGCATAAGTAAATAAAGTCACCAAGAGAAAAGGGATTGTCCACTGCTTCAATATACCCAGAATACCGCATCAATATTAAATAAAGTGGGGCCCCATCATCACGATTTAGCCTTCTTCAGATGAGATATGTCTAGCGTATAACCTGACGTAAAATCAACATTAGCTGTTGTTTAGGTATAAACGTACCCATAGACTGCCATGATATAAAAAATATATACCGTATTTTTCAGATTATAAGATGCACTTTTCCTCTCAAAAAGTTGGGAGGAAAGTGAGGGGTGCGTCTTATAATCTGAATGTAGCTTACCGGTAGCTTTTGAAGAGAGGCCGGGGGAATGCTGCGGTGGCTGTGCGTGGTGTGCGGCGGCTGGTGCTGGGGCGGCTGTACGGGGTCTGTGGTGGCAGGTGCATCTGTTAAGGGTCTGCAGCGTCTGGTGCAAAAAATAAGCCCTCTCTGTGGCAGCTGATGCGGCTGTGTGGGGTCTGCGGTAGCTGGTGCTGGGGCTGCTGTGTGGGGTCTATGGAGGCTGATGCGGCTGTGCAGGGTCTGCAGCGGCTGGTGCAACTGTTAAGGGTCTCCAGCGGCTGTGCGGGGTCTGCGGCAGCTGGTGCGGAGTCTGCAGCGTCTGGTGTGTGGTCTGTGGTGGCTGATGTGGCTGTGCGGGGTCTGCAGCGGCTGGTGCAAAAAATAAGCCCTCATAAAGCAATATTGACGGAAAAATAAAAAAGTTATGGCTCATGGAAGAAGGGGAGGAAAAAACGAAAATGAAAAAAAAAAAAAAAAAAAAAATCGCCCAGGAGTGAAGGGGTTGAAACAAGGGCAAAGGATGAGGCGACTGGGATTATTAGACACGTAGGTATGTTCCGTTCTGCTCCTTCCGCCTCGCGCAGCTAGACTGACAGATCTCTCTTAATACACACTCATAGTGAGAGACTATCAGTCTAGGTGAGTAGAATGATGATAAACCGGAATGGACATACCTCCACAACTAGTTACCTTGTCCCCAGCCGCCTTGTTAAGGTATGTTGTTTTTTGGAACACAGCAGAAAAAATATAGATTCTGCAATGATGGCGTCAGTCATGCTGGTTCGATCAGCATGAATTAACTGAAAAGTTCCTTTTAAGAACATGCATTTTTGACTAAAAATAATTGCTCCTTTAGCGTCTAATTTAAATTTTCAACTGGTTACGGTCAACAGACTTTATGTATCATTGTATATGGCTGACAACAAAATTAAAGAGAAAGGTTATTTAAAAATTAAAAGTTCTTACCTATCCAAAACCTTGGAAGTGAGGGTGTCCGTCCACTGATATCCCCACTGATGCCAAAAACAGGGCTATGAAATTCCATTTTTTGGTGGGCAATCCCTTAAAAAGTGAATATAAATATGCGTTGCATAGGTGATAACATTGAGCTCATTCTGATGATAGAGTCTGAATGAGTTCTAGCAGCTTTTTCATTCTCGTTTGACCAGTAATTATTTACGAGGCTGGAGAACTTTGATCAACTGAGTTTTGGTGAAAACGGCCAATTTTGTCTCAATCAGGCACAGGTGTACCCCAAGGCTGGGCAGCTATAATTACTGATCACTCAAGACCATAAGAAGGTATGTATTAGTTTTTCACTGCAAACTGAGATTAAGTTAAACTAGACAAGGTTCACAATTGTTCTTTTTTTGTCTTTTTAGGTAATTCACTGACATATTGGCTGGAATGGACATCTTAAATAATTGTCAGAACACCATTGACAATTTACCTTTAGAGATGATTCTTGAAATACTAAAACATCTTAGCTTAGATGACTTGTTGGCTATAAAACAAACATGTAAACACTTCAATCAAATATTAGAAGACAATGACTGGATATGGAGACCTCACTGTCTGCGACTGAGAACTGTGTGTCAATCAGAGATTGATGAAGATCGGAAACAAGGGCATACCTGGCAGGTCAATAATATCTTCAAACAATTCAATAGTTTTCCTTTTGTTTCTTAAAACCCATAGTAAATATAAGTCTGTTTTACTGTGCAGCCAAGTTCTTAAAACTGCAAAAAATAATATGATGACCATGACAGATCTTAGGCGGGCTTTGCACACTATGATTTCGCAGCTGTGATGTCGGTGGGGTCAAATCGAAAGTGACGCACATCCGGCGTTGCTGTCGACATCGTAGTGTGTAAAGCCTTTTACATATGATTAACGAGCGCAAAAGCATCGTTATTGTATGATCGGTGTAGGGTCCGACATTTCCATAATGCCGCTGCTGCGACGGTACGATGTTGTTCCTCGTTCCTGCGGCAGCACACATCGCTGTGTATGAAGTCGCAGGAGCAAGGAACATCGCCTTACCTGTGTCCCGGCCGGCTATTCGGAAGGAAGGAGGTGGGCGGGATGTTTACGTCCCGCTCATCTCCGCCCCTCCGCTTCTATTGGCTGCCTGCCGTGTGACGTCGCTATGACGCTGCATGACCCACCCCCTTAGTAAGGAGGCGGTTCGCCGGCCAGAGCGACGTCGCAGGGCAGGTGAGTGCATGTGAAGCTGCCGTAGCGATAATGTGAGATAATAATTGTAATTAATAAATGTAATTGAGAGCCAAGATTAGAGCCATGCTGTGTAATGGAATAGACAACAGGTCATTTCCAATGATTTGATCAACACACCTGACGTTTTTTGGAACGATCTGCACAACTGATTTATTTCACTGGACACAGATGAAAGAAAGCCTGAAGAATTATGGATACATTTAAAGATTATTGTTACTGAAGAAGCCAGAAATACAACAAACAAGAGGCAAAAGAGACCCCGCTTCAATGGTTAAAGGGAACCTGTCATCAGTCATTTTGCACTAAACTTAAAAGATTCCCCCTCTGCAGCTCCTGGGCTGCATTCTAGTAAGGTTCCTGTTGTTCTTGTGCCCCCTTTCTGACTAAAATAAAGTCTTTATAAAGTGGTACCTTTTTGTATTTAAATCTTGATAATGGTACACGGGGGCGGGCTCTCTGGTGTCCGTTAGTCTGCCTCCTGCCGCTTTAGGCCGTCCCCCATTGTGCAATTTCATACCTCAGGAGGCCGCCCAGTGCGTCCGAGGTCTCGCGCATGCGCCGTGCCACTCTCGCGGGACTGTGCAATGTGCACAGTGTGACCGCTGGTGACGTGTTGCGCAGGTGCGAGATTATGGACGGTGCTGTGATTTTTATCAGCAAGTACCCGCCCATAATCTCGTGCTCACGCTTTCACTGCCGCCTCCACTGTTCTGCGCAAGCGCTGGCCAGCTTACCTCACGTCACCTCATTGAAATTGCGCGATGGGGAACAGCCTAAAGCAATAGGAGGCAGACTAACGGACATCAGAGAGCCCGCCCCCGTGTACCATTATCAAGATTTGAATACAAAAATGTACCACTTTATAAAGTCTTTATTTTGGTCAGAAAGGGGGCACAAGAACAACAGGAACCTTGCAAGAATGCAGACCAGGAGCTACAGAGGGGGAATCTTTTAGGTTTAGTGCAAAATTTCTGATGACAGGTTCCCTTTAACAGAAGAGACCCTAAAGCTCATCAAAGAAAGACGAATGGGAAAAGATAACAAGCAGGACACAGACAACATCAGTAAAAGAATAAATAGAGCCATAAAAGCAGACAAAGAATTTTATTATGAAAATATATGTACAGAGATAGAAAATCTAAAGTGCAAGACCAGGAAGGCATATCAAAACATCAAAGGGATACGGAAAAAGTTTCAACCAAGAGTGGGAATGCTGAGAGACACCAAAGGGGAACAAACTAACTGAACAGATCAAGGAAAGATGGAAAGAATACACAGAGCACCTCTACAAGTACGACTCAGTGATATGGGAAGAAACCGAGACTGGAAATTATAGCAAATCGAACATCTTGAAATATGAAGTCTTTGCTGCAATAAACCTTCTGTCAAAAAACAAAGCACCTGGATGTGACAATATTCCAATAGCACTAATAAAGTCTTCTGAAGCAGCAGTTGATGTCATCACATGCATGTCTCAACAGATATAGTCAACTGGTAAATGGCCCAAGGACTACTGGAGAAGATCCGTGTTTTTTCCTATTCCGAAGAAGGGAGATGTTGCTGACTGTGGAAACTATTGGACTATTGCACTCATACCTTATGCCAGCAAAAGTCTAATGGAGATCTTACAAAGATGGCTACAGCCTTACTTTGACAAAGAGCTGCCAGAGGAACAAGCATGATTCAGAAAAGGCAGAGGAACAAGAAATGTAAGTGTTAAGATTGGATTTATTATGGAAAAGGACAAGCTAGGCTCACCAAGCTATGATTTGCCTATCTAGGACACATCATACGAAGAGCGCAATCATTGGTGAAGGACATAATGGTCAAAAGAATAGAAGGAACAAGGCGAAGAGGAAGACCAACAACCCAATGGCTTGATATGATCAAGATAATGGCAGAGAGGACCTGGTGGACCTATCTAGGCTTGTACAAGATTGATCTT
Organism: Anomaloglossus baeobatrachus; assembly: GCF_048569485.1. Classification (NCBI taxonomy): domain Eukaryota; kingdom Metazoa; phylum Chordata; class Amphibia; order Anura; family Aromobatidae; genus Anomaloglossus; species Anomaloglossus baeobatrachus. The sequence continues at coordinate 78,591,577 of NC_134355.1, read as the reverse complement.
CCTACAGAGCGTTCATCCATCAAGTCATTATGACTCAAGATTGTGCTGAAAGCCGTTTAATATTAGTATTATTATTATTAATAATAATAATAATAATAATAATAATAGTAATAAAACTCTGTGGACAACTTCCTGCTCTTTCAATTACAAATACCTGTGTTTTCAAGATTGGACACCCTATTTAAGACTTTTGTCCAGTGCTCTCATCTGCTGCGCCTCCTCCATATTGTATTCCTATTCGTGTGTACCACCTCTAGATTCCCATTAGTGATGGTGAGCTGGATCATTTGGCACTGCTCAGCAAAGTGAGCTGGCTCTTTTGGATCCCAAACAAATCCCTATCTAATTTGTGTGCCACCACAGGTGAACACATATGCGTGGTAAAATCTGCGTACAAGATGCCACCCAACTACAACCAGTCAATAACAAACCATTTCCTAGGTCAGGTGGGTGGGCTTTAATTTTCCTGTTTTGGGCTACGTTTTGTGTCTGTTCCAAGCCATGGTATGTTTAGATGAATAGTGTGTGGATTCAAACATTGTGAAATATCTATAATGATTGTTAGGACACCTTAGGAACAGCCGTCGATGAGCGGGGGCCACTATTTGCACTTTTCATTAGGGTACCAACCTCTGCGGTCAGGCAGCACCACTTCTAGAGATAACTAGTGTGCATTAGGTGCGCCAATACCCTGTAGCGTTATATAAGGTATATCCCCCATATTGACACTGCAGTTTTTAGCTTATTTTTTTGTTTATTTTTGTCCGTTCTGTATGAATAGGATTTTTAATCCGATATTTATAAAATTAATTGTTTTCTAGGACATCGGCGACCGCATACAACGCTAGTATGGCCTATGACCTAGGCATTTAGCAGTAAACTACAGAATTAAAAATCTCTCTGTTTTTTAGAACAAAAAGGATTTTTTTACAAAGCAGCAGCAAAGTTCCTTTTCTTTACACTTTGCAATTTCATCCATTTATGATAATTTTTCACTGCATTTTTTCATCTTGTTATTTGATAAATTCTGATAGTTAATGTGACTTTCAACTGCAGAATTGTTATCATTATTATATATATTTTTATTTATTTATTTTTTTTTTTTAAAAAAAAAAAAAGACATGTCATAATGTGTATAATGTAAGATTATTCTTGCGGTCCTGAAGTCTCGTGCCTCACCTTATGGATGAGCACAAAGGTTAATTACATTTTACACTAGTAGCAAATTCTCTTCCTAGAAGCTGTAGATCTGCATGAGATTTTGATCTGTGGATGTAAATTTTATATTGTATCAATTGCTTATGATTACAGGAAATTGTGCAAAGAAACTACAGCAAATGTGTGATCAAGCGGAAATGGATGGACGGTACATTTAGTAATATTGAATCCTACGAAAAACTGCCTCCAAAAACCATGTGTCCTCTGAGCGCTGCATCCTGGGGAGAAATGCTTGAGGCTGAACTTACGAGAGAAACAAAGAAGAGCACCTGATCATATATTGACTTTTAGAGTTTTATTTATCATATTTAAATAATATTTTATTTATCTATAACTTAGAATAAAAAAATAAAAAGTATAACATACAGTATATTATCTTAAAGAAGAACTCCCATGAAATATTTTTTCATTAAATGTGTGTATATGTGCATGGAGTGTAGTGTGGGTGTATTAATATACTCCCCTACCGCTCTTCAGACTATCCAAGTCACGCTGTGCTCTGCGTAACCTGGAAGTGTCTCGTTAGTCTATTGAGTATCAGAGCAAGTCTCAGGATGAGGTTCTATAGACTTAAGGGTACTTTACACGCTGCGACATCGCTAGCGATCTCATTAGCGATGTGAAATTCTAGATCGCAAGTGCGATCTTTCGAGATCTAGAATTTTACATCGCTAATGAGATCCCTAGCGATGTCATAGCGTGTAAAGTACCCTTTACATTGTAAACAAGAGTTCTGTGTCTCAGGCATAGAGTGAACCGAATACGCTCAAGAGCAGTGATGTCACTGAGAATAGGAGCTGAATAGCACCGGATCCCAGAAAAAGCAGCGGTAGGTGAGTATATTAACATACTGACACTACACTACATGCACATAGACTCAGATTTAATGAAAAAAAATATTCATGGGAGGGCTTTTTTCATTTGGAAAATGGTGAGTTTCTTTCATGCTGCATTAAATGCCTTCTGAAAAAAACAACTGTCTGTGGAATGTACAGAATCCTGTGATCCTCTAGTGAATTAATCTTTTTACACTGGCTCATTGCCCAATCTCAAGTCTCGTGCACACGGCCATATTAGTGCTTTTACAGAGGTGTTTGAACACTGTCATGTTCTGTTGCATACTTTTGATTTTCTTTGGTGAAATACAGACTCCATGTGTGTGTAAAGCCTGAAAAACACTTCTGCAAAAAACACGTGTGTGTCTCGCGTTTTGTTTTTCGGGTCCGTGTTCCATTTTTGATGTCCGTTTCGCCCGTACGTGTGACATCCATGTGATGGCGTATGCTTGCGTGCGTGCGTGTTGAATGTCCATGTATGCGTGAGATACGTACGTGTCAGGTCCATGTGCAGTCCATGTGTCTTGAGCCGTTTCACCATTAAAAAAAAAACAAAACACACATGGACCGTACAGATAGCACACATACATGCTATGTGTCACGAACGTGTCACACAGGCACGGACCTATTGACTTTAGCGGGTCCGTGTCTGCGTCATGCCGGCGAAACGCGGACATGTCCTCCGTGTTAACAAAACGCACACATACAAACCACACGGACACACGTTCCGTGTGGCTTTACGTGTGTGTATCAAAATTAGGGACAAAGCCCGGGAATATTTATGAACAGTAGAAGTACGTTATTCCCATTAACAAATTTTTATTAAAGATATAAAAACACACCATCAGTGTAAAAATAGACCATCAGGTCACAGTGAAATAAATACAGTGAACACATGCAGAGTATAAAATTCCAATTTCTGTGGGACCAGAGGGCTCAAGACTTAACTTGGAAACAGAGATACATTCAGGCAGCGCCACAAATAGGAAGTTTTGGATGCTTGCTGTCCATGAACGTCCAAATAAATGTAAGCCAGTGCTCTCCAGGCGTCCCCTTGTTTCTTGTAAAATCAAGGAATGGCAACTATTTCATTCAATTTAGCAGAAGTGAGCCATTAAATTCAAGATTTACATCAGTCTCCACCTCGACGCGTTTCCCCACATAATAAATATGTGGTTCATCAGGAGGCTACAAAACAGATAAGTTCTATCAGCAACAGGTTGGAAAGAATGTTCACCTAGATTGCACACTCATAAATTACATCACAAATAGGCATGTAAGATAACAGAACAACACAGTGATACAAGACGATAATACAATAGTACTTGCCCAGGGAGAAAGGGGTATTAGATGTGCAGATCCATGGCGCCCATCACACAGAATCCACGGCTAGTCAGACAATGCTGAAAATGTACTGCCATAGTCCAGAGAGGCGTCATGGAACTGCACAACAACAAGAGGTTTAAATAGCCCACGGTCTTCTGATCAGCTGTAGGCGGTCAAGGCAATCATGCTGATGCCGATATCGCCACATGTGCGCATGCCTGATAGAATGCGCACACCTGAGAAAAACCCAGGAGACTGAAATATTCTGGGGCGCCTCCGTCCGCATCACAACTGCGCCTGCCCAGAATCTCATTGGCAGCATGCATGTGCCGACGGAGGCCCTCATGTGCCAAAAAATAGGTGGATGTAAACAGAAGAACAGCGCATGTCTGAGGATCATGGAAATCGTGACGCCCATAGGAACGCCGCCGTCCACATCACCACTGCGCCTTCGCCAATCAACAGGCAGCGCGCACATGTGGACGGAGGCCTCAGGATGCCAAAGTTAAGAAAGGTAAATAGAAGCATAGCGCATGCGCAAAAACCAACGGAGCCTGCATATAGATATTAAGATAGTGCAGAAAACCGTATATATATGCGCAGGCGAAAGTAAAAAAGTACTTAGTGCTTCTTCCATGGATGCAATATTAGCCTTTAGCCCCCATTAATATAGATATACCCTTAATTATATTGATAACGATAATAGTGATTAGGGGGTCCCTTATTCGGGGAAAATATAGATTAGAAAGCTAATGAAGAGGACGCCACGACAAACATGACCCTCATTTATAACAATATATACCACATGGACGTCCATGATCATAAAAAGACGCCATGTCAGATCAAACCCCTAGTAGGCACAAAAAATACATAGGCATAGTATGGAATTTGATGAACAAACTGATAACATAGTGTTACATCAAGTACTGTCAAAGAAATTCAACAGAAATACAATCATTCCTAGTCAGACATATCCCCCACTAGGTGAGGGTAAATCTGTAACCAGGCTCCCATGGCAAGGACTGAGATGCATAGATATTCACCAACAATATGGTCCATTCCAAAAGGAAAGGAGGTTTGCAAAGTAAAGCAAATCAGGTTTAAACTAAACAAATTTTGACACCGCTACAAAGCTACGTGGGAAGGAAGCAACCAAAGGAGAGCTGTTCGTTCAGCCCCCCTGGGGTTAAAGATCCCATTTTGAATATCCAGGCAGATTCCTTCTGCAATAATGTCCTATCAAAATCCCCTCCTCTAAGGTTGGGTTTCACCACCTCCAAAATGGAAAATCGGATTTGGGCTATATCCCCCCCATGTATCATATTAATATGGCGGGAAATTGAGGTGTCTCGTTCATTCCTAATATCCGAAAGATGTTCACCTACCCGCCTCCGGAGTTCTCTTAGGGTCTTACCTATATAGTCAAGGGGACAAGTACAGGTAGCCCTATAGACAACTCCGGAGGTTTTACAGTTGCCAAAATCACGCAAAGGGAAAATCTTCCCTGTAGCTGCACTGATCACCCTCTTACATTGTTCCATAGATCCACAGTATTTACAATTCCCACAGCGAAACATCCCACAGATGCGTCTATCTAACCAAGTCCCCTGTGATCTAGGTCCCTGGTACATGCTATGTACTAGCTTGTCACCTAAGGTACGGCCCCGCCTGTAGGTGATGCTTGGAGACTTATTAATATGCTTCACCAGATCAGGGTCAGCCCTCAGAATCTTCCAGTGCTTTTTTATCACTGAGAAGACTCTTTCGGACTGTACATCATAAGTACCAATAATACGTGTGATGTTTTGGTCATTATCACGCACTCGGGGGACCATGATGTTATGCCTCTTGGTATTCTTAGCAAAGGCATAGGATTGCTGAATGATCTTTTTTGGGTAGCCACGGTCTAAAAATCGACCGAACAGGTCAGTGGCCTGTGCCTTAAAGTCTTCTTCCCTAGAGCAGTTTCTGCGTATTCGCAGAAACTGCCCTTTCGGAATACCCCTCTTAAGGGGAATGGGATGGTGGCTGTCCCATTTCAAAAGGGAATTGGTCGCTGTGGGTTTCCGGTGGGTCAATGTGTGAATCTTACCCCCCTCATCTTTTTGTATGACCAGATCCAAAAAGGTAATGGATGTCGGGTCACAGGTGTGGGTGAATCTCAGGCCTAGGGAATTGTTATTTAGGCCCTTCACAAATTTCTCAAACTCAAAAATAGACCCTGTCCAGAGGATGAGAATATCATCAATGTATCGGACCCATAGTCCGATACATTGATGAGGTTCCCCATCCTCTCCCCCAAAAACTACTGTTTCTTCCCACCAGCCCAGGTACAGGTTAGCATAACTGGGGGCACAAGGGCTCCCCATTGCTGTACCCCTGAGCTGGTGGAAATACTTAGTGTTAAATAAAAAATAATTATGATAGAGGGTAAAGGACAGGAGCTCTCTAACAAACCTATTATGCCTCACACAATCCACAGCCCTTGATCTCAGAAAAAAATCAACTGCCCTGAGTCCCAGGTCATGGGGAATGGAACTGTAGAGTGCCTCTACGTCAATGGAGGCCAGGATTGTATCCGGGCCCACATCAACGTCTTCAAGGATCTGCACATCTAATACCCCTTTCTCCCTGGGCAAGTACTATTGTATTATCGTCTTGTATCACTGTGTTGTTCTGTTATCTTACATGCCTATTTGTGATGTAATTTATGAGTGTGCAATCTAGGTGAACATTCTTTCCAACCTGTTGCTGATAGAACTTATCTGTTTTGTAGCCTCCTGATGAACCACATATTTATTATGTGGGGAAACGCGTCGAGGTGGAGACTGATGTAAATCTTGAATTTAATGGCTCACTTCTGCTAAATTGAATGAAATAGTTGCCATTCCTTGATTTTACAAGAAACAAGGGGACGCCTGGAGAGCACTGGCTTACATTTATTTGGACGTTCATGGACAGCAAGCATCCAAAACTTCCTATTTGTGGCGCTGCCTGAATGTATCTCTGTTTCCAAGTTAAGTCTTGAGCCCTCTGGTCCCACAGAAATTGGAATTTTATACTCTGCATGTGTTCACTGTATTTATTTCACTGTGACCTGATGGTCTATTTTTACACTGATGGTGTGTTTTTATATCTTTAATAAAAATTTGTTAATGGGAATAACGTACTTCTTCTGCTTTACGTGTGTGTGCCTGTTACCATAGGTTAACATTGGTGCACGTGTGCTCGTGCCGCCAAAGAGTCTCAAACACGTACCGGCAGCACGGATGTGTGTTGCAGGCCTTAAGCGGGCTTTACACGCTACGATATCGTTAATGAATTATCGTCGGGGTCACGGTGTTTGTGATGCACATCCGGCATCATTAACGATATCGCAGTGTGTGACACTTTTGAGCGACCTTAACGGATTGCAAAAGCGGTCAAAATCTTTGCCGCGGAGAGGTCATCCTGAAACAAAAAATTGTTTTCTGCTTATTAGCGATGTTGTTCCTCGTTTCTGCGGCACCACACATCACTGTGTGTGACACCGCTGGAGCGACGAACATCTCCTTACTTGCCTCCACCGGCAATGAGGAAGGAAGGAGGTGGGCGGGATGTTACGTGCCGCTCATCTCCGCCCCTCCCCTTCTATTGAATGCCTGCCATGTGACGTTGCTGTGACGCTGCATGAACCGCCCCCTTAGAAAGGAGGCGGTTCGCAAGCCAGAGTGACGTCGCAGGGCAGGTATGTGTGTGTGAAGCTGCCGTAGCGATAATGTTCGCTACGGCAGCGATCACACAATATTGCACGTACGACAAGGGTGGGTACTATCGCGCTCAACATCGCTAGCCGATGCTAGCGATGTCGCAGCGTGTAAAGCCCGCTATAGGGAGTCAGGATGTAGTTGTATTTCACACAAATATGACTCCCAAGTGAAAGATTGACGCAGACACGACAGGGTTACCATCAAATACCTTTATTCAGAATGATACAGGCAAGCTTAGCAGCTACAGGCACTCCGTCAATGCAAAGCTTAATGCTGTCACGCAGTGACTACTGGGGTTCCGCTAGGTACACGGGAACCCTTGGCAAGTGCCCCATTACACAGAGTATACGATACAACTGTGGCCTTGGCGCTAGGGAAAGGGGAGCAGGGTCACCTTCTAAAATTCACCTGAGGCTGATCCCAGCATTCCCTAACATTCCTATACGGGATCTTTCACTCCATTGCCGATTACGTGCCTATCACTGTCTTTCCCTTGACTTAGGGGTACTTCTCACATAGCGAGATCGCTGCTGAGTCACGGTTTTTGTGACGCACCAGAGACCTCATTAGCGATCTTGCTGTGTGTGACACTGAGCAGCGATCTGGCCCTTGCTGTGAGATCGCTGCTCGTTACACACAGTGCTGGTTCATTTGTTGGACATTGCTCTCCCGCTGTGAAGCACACATCGCTGTGTTTGACAGCGAGAGAGCAACGATCTGAATGTGCAGGGAGCCGGCTTCTGGCAGCTTGCGGTTGTCACGCTGTACTCTAAGATGTACAATAGCAGTACAGTGCAGTAATGTGGGACTGAGAGGATTCCTGAAACTATCTGAGAAGGTAGTTAGCTGGTAAACCACTAGGGGGCGTAAAAGTGGAGGAAACGTATGAGCAGGGAATTCCCTAGCAGAGGTAATACTAGTCAAGCCCACCAGATGGCAGTAGAATCGTCAGAAAGCGGTGTCACAACATGAGGTCTTGTAGGTACACAAGGGCAAAGTCTAAACGTAGTCAGAGGGAAGCAAATAGTCAGTAGCCAGTAAATCAGAGCCTAGAAGCGAGGGGGAGTGGGAAGACAAGACAGAATAGAGGTAAACAGATAAGGAACAAACAGGGAGACAGCGGGAGAGACACTGATGGAAACAGACAACAGAGGAGGTTAACAGATCAGGTGAACACGGAAGTCAGGAGGAGGCAGGGCAGACAACAGGTCACTCAAGAGCAGAACACAGCAGAGCCAGAAGTATCACTGGCGAAGTCCAAGACAAACAGTGCCCTAATAAAGCAGCCTGACCTCCAGAACGAGGCAGAAAGGATTAACCCCTAACGTGACTTGCATCAGAAGTGAAACTAAAAAAAAAGGCTCAGCTCCAGCTGAGCCAGGAGTCAATCATGACAGCGGTAAGCTGTAACCAAGGTAAATATCGGGTAACCAAGCGAAGCCCTTTGCTTGGTTACCTGATATTTACCTTGGTTACTAGCGTATGCCGCTCTCAGGCTGCCAGTGCTGGCTCCCTGCTTCCTGCACACGTAGCCGGAGTACACATCGGGTTTGCACAAGCGGTTTGCTTATTAACCCGATGTGTAATCTGGCTAGGAGTGCAGGGAGCCAGCGCTAAGCGGTGTGCACTGGTAACCAAGGTAAATATCGTTTTACCAAGCGAAGTGCTTTACTTGGTTACCCGATATTTACCTTAGTTACCAAGCGCAGCATCGCTTCCACGCGTCACTGCTGGCTGGGGACTGGTCACTGGTCACTGGTGAGATCTGCCTGATTGACAGCTCACCAGCGACCATGTAGCGACGCACCAGCGATCCTGACCAGGTCACTCGCTGGTGGGATCGCTGGAGCGTCGCTAAAGTGTGACGGTACCCTACGTCCTCTATAGTACACAAGGCAGTGGGAACACTAGTAAGACTGTAGATTAAAGACCCAGATAGGATTAGACAGACAGCTGTAAAATAAACAGCAATCATACAAGCCACTCTAAACGACAAGAGGTAATATTGAGGAACGGACCAGAGGTGCAAAACCAAAAAAGGACTAAGGAAGGAAAAAACTCAACACAGCTTTCACACAGTAAATGTTCTCTGAATGGCTTCCTGGTCCACAGCTCACAGGTTTCCTCTAGAGGCACGCTAAGCAGAAACTATCACCGGCAGTTACCTGGGCTAGGAGAGAGGTCTTTATAGCAGAGGTAATTAGAAATAGAGAACAACTGGCTATAGCTTTCATTCCGACTTCAGGAGATAAGAGGATCTACTTAACCCTAACAGCGTTGGATAAAGGAGAATCTGCACACCCAGCAGTATTAACCTGAGCAAGTGTGTATGAAGCCCTGGTCTATGATCTCTTGACACAAGAAATAGGAGGGACCACTCTCTGTCATGGTACCCTTGTGACAAATGCTTACACAATAATATTGGTACAGTTCATTTTGGTTATACATCAACAATAATAATGATAAGTTTTATTTCTATAGCGCCAACATATTCCGCAGCGCTTTTCAATTAAGAGGGGACATGTACAGACAATATGAGACAATACAAAATAACAAAATTAAGATACCAGGAGGAGTGAGGGCCCTGCTCGTAAGCTTACAGTCTATGAGGAAATAGGGGAGACACAAAAGGTGAATGGGGGGGAGAAAAGCTTGTCATATACGGTCCAGCCATCGATTTAATAGGGTATTCAAAAGCAGCTGCATGAACCCGTCGGTGAGAATTTATACAGGTACAGGGGATGAGAACTGGAAGTAAGTTTTTTGAAGGGCAGAAAGGGACTAGATTAGATCAGGGCGGGAAGTTGATAGGCTAGTCTAAAGAAATGCATTTTTAGGGCCCGCTTAAAGGTGTGGATGTTGGGAATTAATCGGATTTCTCTTGGTAGTGTGTTCCAGAGCATAGGCGCAGCTCGTGAGAAATCTTGAAGACGGGAGTGGGAGGTTCGAATTGTTGAGGATGTCAGTCTTAAGTCATTAGCAGAGCGGAGGGCACGGGTGGGGTGATAGACAGAGATGAGGGAGGAGATGTAGGGTGGTGCAGAACTGTGGAGAGCTTTGTAAGTGAGAGTGATAAGTTTATATTGGATTCTGTAACGGATAGGCAACCAGTGCAATGACTGGCAAACAGCAGAGGCATCAGTGAAGCGGTTGCAGAGGAAAATGATCCTGGCTGCGTAATTCAGAATGGATTGGAGAGGGGAGAGTTTAGTAACAGGGAGACCAATTAGTAAAGAGTTACAATAATCCAGGCGAGAATGAATGAGAGCGACAGTAAGAGTTTTTGCAGAGTCAACGGTAAGAAAAGGTCGAATTCTTGAGATGTTATTGAGGTGGAAGGGACAAGAACGAGCAAGTGAACGAATGTGGTGAGTGAAGGAAAGATCGGAGTCAAATATAACCCCAAAACAGCGGGCGTGCTGCTGGGGCGTAATGGTAGAGCCACACACAGAAATGGTAATATTGGGTTTCGGAAGGTTAGGAGAGGGAGGAAACAAAAGAAGTTCAGTTTTTGATAGGTTCAGTTTTAGATAGAGGGAGGACATGATGTTGGAGACAGTGGACTGACAATCGGTAGTATTTTGTAATAGTGCAGGGGTGATGTCAGGAGAAGATGTGTACAGTTGGGTGTCATCAGCATAGAGATGGTACTGGAAACCAAATCTGCTGATTGTTTGTCCAATAGAGGCTGTGTATAGAGAGAACAGGAGGGGGCCTAGGACTGAACCCTGAGGAACCCCGACTGTAAGGGGAAGAGGAGAGGAAGAGAATCCGGCAAAGGATACAGTGAATGAGCGGTCAGAGAGGTAAGAGGAGAACCAGGAAAGAACGGTGTCCTTGAGCCCAATAGAGCGGAGCATAGTGAGTAGGAACTGGTGATCCACAGTATCGAATGCAGCAGAGAGATCCAGGAGGATCAGCAGGGAGTAGTGACCATTAGATTTAGCTGTTAGTAAATCATTAGAGACTTTAGTAAGAGCAGTTTCAGTAGAATGTAAGGAGCGGAAACCGGATTGTAGAGGGTCAAGGAGAGAATTATTTGACAGATAGCGGATTAAACGGGAGTGGACCAGACGTTCCAGGAGTTTTGAGATGAATGGGAGATTAGAGACAGGTCTGTAGTTAGCGGCACAATTTTGGTCCAGGGATGGTTTTTTAAGTAATGGGTGTATGCTGGCATGTTTGAAGGAGGAGGGAAAAACACCAGAGGAGAGAGGGAGAGATTGAATATTTTAGTTAGGTGAGTGGTGACAGGTGGGGTGACAGATTTAAGGAGATGTGAGGGAATAGGGTCACTGGTGCAGGTAGTAGGGCGAGAAGATGCGAGGAGCCTGGTGACTTCTTCTTCTGTGACTGGATCAAAGAGTGAAAGTGAGCTAGATGAAGTGTAGGAGGGCAGACAATGTGTGGTGTTATGAGGCTGGGAGGAATTTCCTGGCGTATATGGTCAATTATTTCTTTAAAATAATTGGCCAGGTCATCTGCACTGATGTTGGTGGTTGGGGCCAGAACTCTTGGTCCTAGGAGGGAATGGAAAGTATCAAAGAGTCGTTTAGGATTGTTGGCTAGAGAGGTGATGAGGGTGTTAAAGTATGCTTGTTTGTAGAGGTGAAGGGCAGCATTGTATGTTTTGAGCATAAACTTATAATGGATGAAATCTTCGGCTAGATTGGATTTTCTCCACAGACGTTCAGCACACCTGGAACACCACTGGAGAAAGAGTGTTTGCAACGTGTGCCAGGGCTGCTGCCGTCTGCACCGAGTTGCTCTGTGTGTAGCAGGTGCAGCTTCATCTAGGACGCTCTGTAGGGTGTCATTATAATATTTTACAGCAGAGTCAGGACATGAGAGGGAGGATATTGGGGCCAGTGATGACTGCAACTTCTTCAGAAATTCCTGGTTGTTAATGGCATGTATATTCCTATATGGGAGGTAAATGGGGGTGTCCTGAGTGGGTTGACAGCTCTTGACCAAGAATGAAAGAAGGTTGTGGTCAGAGAGTGGGAGAGGGGAGTTAGTGAAATCATGCACGGAGCAGAGACGGGAGAAGACCAGGTCCAGCATATTCCCACCTTCATGTGTAGGAGAGTTAGTTAGTTGTGAAAGGCCAAGAGAGGAGGTTAGAGATAAAAGATGAGTGGCAGCTGGGGAGAGGGGATCATCAATAGGGATGTTAAAGTCCCCCATGACAAGAGTGGGGAGGTCACAAGCTAGGAAATGTGGAAGCCAGGTGGCGAAATGATCCAAGAACTGACTGGTTGGGCCTGGAGGGCGATACACAACTGCTACTTGCAGAGAGAAGGGTCTGTAAAGCCTGACAGTGTGGACCTCAAAAGTAGGGAAGATAAGTGATGGAACAGGAGGGATGACCTGAAAAGTGCAGTTTGGGGAAAGCAACAGACCAACACCTCCACCTGATCTGTTGTCAAGTCTAGGGGGTGTGTGAAAATTGTAGGCCACCATATGAGAGAGCAGCAGCTGCGGTGGTGTCTGACTGCTGAATCCAGGTCTCAATAAGAGCCAGGAGGTTGAGGGAATTGGAAAGGAAGAAGTCATGGATGAAGGAGAGTTTGTTACATACTGAGCGTGAGTTCCAAAGGGCACAGTTAAAAGAGACAGAAGGTATGCAAGGAATATTAATGAGATTTAGGGGGTTTCTGAGAATGCCAGGGAAGGAATTGAGCTTGCTATTATAAGAAGGTCTTAGATTAGGTGCAATATCTCCTGCTAAAAGGAGAAGAGAGAGAGTGAGCATGTGGTTAAGAGATTTATGAGAGTGTCTGTTACGTTGCATGGTGGGAGTGAATTGATCTGGATGGTTTATAATTTTGAAAAGAGCATGAGAGCAGTACATAGGAGAGGAGAGGAAAGGAGAGAAGGGCTGATATAGATGGAGTGCACTGGGTGTGTGAAAGAGCGGTAGAAATAAGGGATTGAAGCAGCAAGCATATAAATGGTACAAATACATAGGGTGGAAACATGTTGCAATACACAAAAATTTGGAACAAGTTTGTTTGTTAGTCTTACATGTCTTACCTGTCTCCTGCCCTGTACAACTGCCATGAATAACTGCAGTGCACTTATCAAAAATCAGCACTTATAAAATCTGCACAAATGCCCCCTGCCTAAATGCTTCCCCTTAGCTAGGTTTACTTATATAGGAAAGTTTGTGCTTAGATGTGGGTCAATTTAGCTCATTAATCAATCAGCTAACTTGAGACACAAAGAGGCAATGACTTGTAATAACAACAAACAGGCTTGCATACTAACAAGATCATAAAACTCATGAGCAAGTGAGATACATTTTCTACATCTAAGTACAAGCTTAGTTAGAACTAATGATATATCATTTCATTGCTATAAGCAGAAAGCGGAGTTAGAATTTAGCAGATGAGAGGAGATGAGATGATCATATATACCATTTCATTGCATTCCAATGCATTGAACTTGATGGTTAGACCAAAGAACAGTCTTTAAAGAGAACCTGTCATCTGATACAAGCTACACAAACAGTAAGCAGCAGGAATCAGAGCCTGGCAGAAAAAAGCCAGGTATGTTTTACCCCAAAACACTATTTTACACATAGTGGGCTCACATGGTGAGGTGCATCTACTAAGTCCATGGTCCAGGTGGGCACATGGGCCACAGGCATTGGTGCAGCAGGTCAGTGTCGCACGTGGGAGATATCCGGACCTTGGGCTTAGCGGATCCCCCTCACCATGATCCACAGGATACCTGAGACCCTGGCAAACCCTGTAATAACCTTGGCTAGTGAGCTGGCAGGTGATGGACGCTAGTCCCACTGTTGCATTAATAAAACACCAGGGCAAGGAAAGACAGACAGGAGAAAACAACAACAGACAGCTGCAGTCAGCAGCAAGAGAGCAGCTTACACAGAAACTTGCGAAGAGGGCTTGACCAGCTCCTTCCACCTCCAGGCCAAGCATCCAAATGAATCATAATAACCGGCACCCTCTACAGGAAGCAGAGGGTATATATAGTGATTTGGAGTGGTCCCAAACTGGAAACGCCTGAGGCCAGGAGTCAGAAGCTGCTGGAAAGCAAAACAGACATTAACCCTTAGACTGCTGAAAGACAGAAAATACATTTAATATTGAGAGTCTTGCATGAAAATGACTCTTTAACCCTGAATCGATCACTAGTCTCATAATGCAGAGAGACAGCCATGATAAAAGGTTGATGGATATTGCCATTATTTGAAGGTGATGGGCATGGTCACAGAGCGGCTGCACCTGACATAGACTGCTAGAAAGCTGCTGGCAGCAAAACTAACATTAACCCTTAATACACCAAAGAAATGGAAAACAGGTTTAATCATAAGAGTCTCAGAGCACTGTGAGACTCGGGACCTGAACCTATCACAAGTCTCTAAATACAGAGAGACGGCCATGACAGGAAAGCTACAAAACAACAGGGGAAAACTCAACAACCACACCAAGCAATAACCACAACTATCTCTAGAAAGTCCAGGACGCCACACCACACAGACCAATTATGACAAACTAAAGCTGGCATAGGTGGAAAGATGCAACCAGCATAAATACGAGGGGAGCAAATGTGATAGGCCTCCTCACAACATGTCATCAAAGGAGCACGCAAACCAGCAGAGATTAACTCTTGCTGGCCTGCCAATGAATCAGCACACAACAGTTCAACCCTCGAGTCTCCATGTAATGATCACAGATCACAGATACCAGAGAGTGTCAGAATCTGCAATCTGAGTCCAACGTCGCCATAACAGTCGATGAAATTTGTGCAAATCTCTGTGTGAGAGTAGGTCATAGGAAGCTGAATAAAATTATACCTTGACGTGCAATATGATAAACTGTTCCTGAGAAAGCCACATTTTTCAAATATGCAAATGAACTGAAAAAATCTCTGTGCCAGATTAATCTTCCAAAGAGATATTTTCAGCTCATTTGCATATAAGAAAAATGTGGATTTCTTGGGAATGTTCATCGGATTACAGAAATCAAGGTAACATACAGTGCCTACAAGTAGTATTCAACCCCCTGCAGATTTAGCAGGTTTGATAAGATGCAAATAAGTTAGAGCCTGCAAACTTCAAACAAGAGCAGGATTCATTAACAGATGCATAAATCTTACAAACCAACAAGTTATGTTGCTCAGTTAAATTTTAATACATTTTCAACATAAAAGTGTGGGTCAATTATTATTCAACCCCTAGGTTGAATATTTTGTGGAATAACCCTTGTTTGCAATTACAGCTAATAATCGTCTTTTATAAGACCTGATCAGGCCGGCACAGGTCTCTGGAGTTATCTTGGCCCACTCCTCCATGCAGATCTTCTCCAAGTTATCTAGATTCTTTGGGTGTCTCATGTGGACTTTAATCTTGAGCTCCTTCCACAAGTTTTCAATTGGGTTAAGGTCAGGAGACTGACTAGGCCACTGCAACACCTTGATTTTTTCCCTCTTGAACCAGGCCTTGGTTTTCTTGGCTGTGTGCTTTGGGTCGTTGTCTTGTTGGAAGATGAAATGACGACCCATCTTAAGATCCTTGATGGAGGAGCGGAGGTTCTTGGCCAAAATCTCCAGGTAGGCCGTGCTATCCATCTTCCCATGGATGCGGACCAGATGGCCAGGCCCCTTGGCTTAGAAACAGCCCCACAGCATGATGCTGCCACCACCATGCTTCACTGTAGGGATGGTATTCTTGGGGTCGTATGCAGTGCCATCCAGTCTCCAAACGTCACGTGTGTGGTTGGCACCAAAGATCTCGATCTTGGTCTCATCAGACCAGAGAACCTTGAACCAGTCAGTCTCAGAGTCCTCCAAGTGATCATGAGCAAACTGTAGACGAGCCTTGACATGACGCTTTGAAAGTAAAGGTACCTTACGGGCTCGTCTGGAACGGAGACCATTGCGGTGGAGTACGTTACTTATGGTATTGACTGAAACCAATGTCCCCACTGCCATGAGATCTTCCCGGAGCTCCTTCCTTGTTGTCCTTGGGTTAGCCTTGACTCTTCGGACAAGCCTGGCCTCGGCACGGGTGGAAACTTTCAAAGGCTGTCCAGGCCGTGGAAGGCTAACAGTAGTTCCATAAGCCTTCCACTTCCGGATGATGCTCCCAACAGTGGAGACAGGTAGGCCCAACTCCTTGGAAAGGGTTTTGTACCCCTTGCTAGCCTTGTGACCCTCCTCGATCTTGTCTCTGATGGCCTTGGAATGCTCCTTTGTCTTTCCCATGTTGACCAAGTATGAGTGCTGTTCACAAATTTGGGGAGGGTCTTAACTAGTCAGTAAAGGCTGGAAAAAGAGATAATTAATCCAAACATGTGAAGCTCATTGTTTTTTGTGCCTGAAATACTTCTTAATACTTTAGGGGAACCAAACAGAATTCTTGTGGTTTGAGGGGTTGAATAATAAATGACCCTCTGAATAAACTTTTCACAATTTAAAAAAAAAAAATAAAAAAAGAAATAACATTCTTTTTTGCTGCAGTGCATTTCACACTTCCAGGCTGATCTACAGTCCAAATGTCACAATGCCAAGTTAATTCCGAATGTGTAAACCTGCTAAATCTGCAGGGGGTTGAATACTACTTGTAGGCACTGTATGATTAAACTTTCCATGACCTGCCTGCCCATATATACAGATTAGGAGGGATGATACTACTGACAGATTCCCTTTAAACCGTGCCTGATTAAGTTTTAACATTCCTTTTAACATTCCTGAAACCCTCTATTTGTCATAATTTTTTCAGTTAGTTGCTCAAAGTTATCAACCTTGGACTAAAATTTTTATTTTTAATACATGATATTTAGAATTTCAACACCAGGAATGATATTAATCAAATCAAATAATAACAATAACAATAACAATAATAAAATATTATTATTATTATTAATAATATTTATACAGATTTTTTCCTGTAATTTATTAAAATACATTTTTATACATTGTATCATATTAAGCATGCACACCAAGCAAAATGATAAAAATTGCGGATAAATAGGACTACCTGAATGTTAAATCTGGGAATAATACAATACTACCACCTAGTGGTCAACAATCATCTTGCATATACTGTTGTGTAGCAGACTTCACCCCTGAAATGAACATATAGGGTCTCCCATAGGAGGGAGAAATTAGGCAGCGTATGCAGCCGGACGTGACAGCTGACAATCCGATGGACTGGTGGGGACACTGATGTTTGAAAACCAGGGTTGTCAACTTGACTTCTTATTTTTTCTTAACAAGTTTTCAAAAAATCAAGGACAGACAATATTTTTACAGACACACTGGAAAACCATAATAAATCATTATGATTATAAGTGATCCATGTCTACAGCCCATAGTTCTGATATGTAGACCTTAGCTGCCGTTCACTGTAGACTGTAAAATGATATTTCCAGTCCCAATAATTTGTATACGTTTGTACAATTTAAAAAAAATCATGGACGCCTTCAATTTTTTTTATGGTCAGGGCAAAAAAAAGGCCTTATTTTTATGGACTGTCCTGGAACTTCTAGACGACAGTTGACAACCCTGGTGAAAATACAACGTAACAAATGTTAGGGCTGGTGAGGTTCAGTGACTACAGTGTGGCGCCCTGGACTAGCCAGGTAGCCACAGACGAAACACACCCCCCCCCCCAGACAGTTACATTAGTCAGACAAAAACCCTTGTTGCCTCCCTCCAGGGTCTGATGTCCACACCAGGTGGGGCGGAGCCAGGCGGTTGGCCCCACCCACTGAGGAGTTCACAGGCCTGGAGGCGGGAAAAGCAGAGAGTAGAGTCTAGGAGGTGAAAGTGAAAGGTCACGTACTGCGAGTGTCTGGGTTGGAGCCCAGGCACTGACAGCAAGGTTGGCAGATGGTGGTGGCCGTCTGCAGGAGTTGGTGGAACTCTGCAAAGCCGTAAGGACCGGGGCTGGGCGGTGGCCCACCAGTACCGAACCGGGGAGCGGAGTGAAGCTAAGCACACACCAGCAGGGCCATCGGACCCCGACCAGGCTTGGAGCCGCCGTCAATAGTCAAATCCGAATGTGACAGGAACCCTAGGGGTTTCCTAACAGCCAAGTCCTGATTGAAGGCAACCGTCCGAACCGTGAGGATATACAGCCACCGCCACCGGCTAGAGATCCAAGGGCCAGCGCCTGCGGGCAAAACGGGCTCCTCCGGCACCGATACGCCAGGGAGCGGACTACCGTTGGGAAGCCAGCGGAGTCAACACAGTACATAAAGGTGCAGGGAAAGACAGCCACCATCACCTGTCCGGGGAAAGACACTGCAGCCGGCTGCGGACCTGTCCATTCAGCCGTTTGGTTTACCGGAGACTTTGTGCATTTGTTGCTGAGTGAGTACACCAGTGCCATCTGGCACCGCGCCGCGCTGTCCCTGCAACCCTGCACCTCACCAACCCTGCCTCCCCGTCACACCACCGGGCCCCGGGACCACCAACCCCTACCCACGGAGGGGGAAAACAACATCCCAGCTGCTCCCTACCATTGCTCCCGGGATCCCCGTCACCAGCAGCGGTGGTGCCCATCTTCACCACAATCCGTGGGTGGCGTCACGGACTAAATCCCCAAACAAACCACCCCCTTTTTACTAACGGGCGAGGAGCACCGCTCGAGTCCCCGGATCCGGCCCACCGCTCGAGCCACCGAGCAGCAGCCGCAGCGCCGGACCCGAGCGTTAGCGAGCGCAGCGCCCCGCCGCCCGCGACAACTGTACAAAAGCAGAAGTCAGGATGGGCAACAGATAACAAAACATGGTCTATATGTCATACGTTTAATGATAAACCTAACAAGTAATATAAACCCTTCCAAGAATACAGGGAAGAAATGGACCCCAATGCTCAGGCAATGGTGTAGCCTCCATTAGCAATAGGTTATGAACATATTTGAGGTACCAAAGCAGCAGATGGCAATTGTAGTCTGACAGGCCAAGGGCAGGGCAGGTGAATAACTTTCTCAAAAGTTTACAGTCAGTTGGTAATTGCAGGCGACACACAGTAAAATTTGGTAAGAAACAAGTCAGGTCAATATTAGAAAATTCATCCAGAAAAAGACTCCGATATCTCAGGCTCCGGTAAAATGGGCAGTGTCATTAAAAAGTTTGTGAATAACAGGGAATGGCTGGTATATAGGGACGAGTGTACCTGTGGAAGTTCTGGTTTTGGCTAGTACAGCCTGACTTTAACTAAAAGTTCGGTTTTGACTGGTCCCTGAACCCCATATAAGTCAAAGGCGGTCCCGAACTTTGGTGCTGTAAAAAGGCTGTAAAATTGGTCATAGAAAGGGCTGTGGGGCTGAAAAAAGAGGAAAAACGGAGGTAAGATACCGTGTTTCCTGGAAGATAACACTGCAGTCAGAATCTTTTCTGGTCTTGCCCATTAAACTTCATGAATATTCACTGCTTCCCCCGTCCACCCTCTGTGCCAGCATTTGTGATTTGTTACAGACTGCTGTACAAGCCCCCCACCCTCTGTGTCGGTGTCTATGATTGGTTGCAGACCATTTTGCTGTATTGTAGTGTAAATAGAAATAAATACAACCAGTGAGGGTAAAACAGACAACTAACCGTGGCTGGTTATAAAAAATAGAGGGGACCCCATGCCATTTTTTTTTTTTAAATTATGTAAATAAATCATTTACAAAAACGGAATGGAGTCCCCCCATTTTTGATAACCAGCCAAGATAAAGCGGACCGCTCGGGGCTGTTATTATCAGGATGGGAAGAGTCATGGTTACTGACGTATCCCAGCCTAAAAATACTAACCCATAGCTGCTCCAGAAGTGGCGTATCATATTAAATTCTGGCACTTTACCTGGCTCATCCCGAATGCTCTGGTGCAGTGGTATTAAACCCATATATTACCCTGACTGCCACCACACCAGGGCAATTGGGATGAGGCGGGTAAAGCTCCAGAA
Source organism: Anomaloglossus baeobatrachus (assembly GCF_048569485.1). Classification (NCBI taxonomy): domain Eukaryota; kingdom Metazoa; phylum Chordata; class Amphibia; order Anura; family Aromobatidae; genus Anomaloglossus; species Anomaloglossus baeobatrachus. The sequence continues at coordinate 78,571,523 of NC_134355.1, read as the reverse complement.
TTGGTGCATCTAATATGATGTGCCACTTCTGAGGTGGCTGCGGCTAGCAGTTTTAGGCTGGGATGTGCTAATATCCATGGCTCTTCCCACCCTGATAATAACAGGTTCCAGCGGTCCACTATCTCTTGGCTGATTATAAAAAATGAAAAATGGGGGACCCCACGCCTTTTATTTGAATTATTTATTGAAATAATTTTAAAAAAAGGGCTTGGGATCCCCTCTATTTTTGATAACCAGCCACGGTAAAGCAGACCGCTGGTGCATGAAGCCTGTAGCTGCTCCTTTACCCATGCTGGCCATTCACAGTCATACGAATACTTGACATGGCTGTGATGGGGCCTGAAGTATCCACACCGGAAAAACTTGCTGATTGGCTGCTCTGAAGCCTTTCAAAAAGCTTTATTTGGGTGACAAAATCAAAGAGGAACCGGATGTATAGTTAAACGTCTGTGCTCAGGTCCGACACTTGAACACCCGGTGTTAGGTATGAACCCTGAGCTTTACAGTTTGGGTTCACTCAACCTTATTCCCAACACCTTTCCTCTTTCCTCAGTTGGGTTAGTGAGAGGTTATTCTTATTTAATATAATATTCTCCTTTTTTGTGCATGTGTTTTAAGTTTCCTCATCTTGGGTCTCCTTATATATCTGTTCATTTCCTATCTCATAGTTAAATGTGTGTAGAGACCTTCCGCTAATGGCTCAACTCCATCTCCTTTCAAAAAGTGGAAGGAGCTGGCCAGTTTCTGGAGCAAAAAAATAACAAAAATTAAAATTTTGTGTGTAGCTGAAAGTCAAGCAGTCTTACTGCTGATGAAACTGTGACGTCTCACCTTTCCTTTCTCTCTTGGTTAGCACAAACCATGCTCTGCACTGGATATAAGTTGACTTGTGCTTAGTGTAATGCTCGCCGCTAAAGATGGTACTGCGGCAAGCAAAAGTGGACCCACTGGACCACAGGGAGGACCCAGGCTTGCCCTTTAGTAGGAGGGGCTTGACTAAGCACCCACCATGAGGCGGATGCAAGGTACTACTCCCAGGGCAAGAACCGGGACTGTGGTAGATGACCCCTTGAGCAAGGACGGATACAGGTACAGACTGGTAGAGTCACTGATGTAGCAGGTAAAGCCAGGATGGTGAAGTCAGACACTACAGCCAAGATGGACGTGAAGAGACACTTGTGCTACAAGAAGCAGAGGGGTAGACACAAGGTTACACGGAGCAGGCAGGGGAAACAAAACATTGGCGGGGAACTCCTAGCAGACAAGGAGATCTGACAACTAGCTGCCTATGGCACAGAACCACTAACTAATATCATTGATCAGGCACCTCGTCTAGTGGGAGAATGCCTTAAGTACTCAGTGTCTCTCAGCAATAGGCTGAGAAGCACTTCCTGGGAATGATGTGCTGGCCCTTAAAGAAGAGGGCAGCGGTGCATGCGCAGCCCTAGGAGCACAGGCCCCAAGAGGGGGAAGGAAGGAGCACCCACGTGGAGGACCACGGGGAAGCCGGACAGCGTGATGAGACCCGGCTACGGCGGTAAGAGCACATCCCCTGCAGGGAGGGGAGTGAGGAGTGCAGGGATACTAGCGCTACACTTAGCCTGCTATTTTTTTTTACAGATCCAAGTACCTGAAAAACTTTTTTTTTTCTCCAGACAACTCTTTTATTCAGAGTACAAAGATGCCATGTCTGGAGACCTTTAGCCTATTGCCAACCTGATCATGCTTTGGAGCAATTTGGTGACAGATAGTGATACCCTCCTCCTGCTAACCATCCAGATACTGCAGCCATTGGTGGACATATAGCCGGTGCAGCTGCACAGGGGCCCAGAGGGGAGAGGGCCCCCCCTCACAACCAGGGTCTAACTGGCCTGGAAAGAAAGTGTGGGCTCTGGGTCCTCGGTAGGCCTGTGCTTGATATAGAGGAGCCCGCTGCCAATAACAGCGATTGGTTGAACGGACCTATGGGCTATGAAACGTCACTGCTATGCACCGACGAGCACTGACATCCCCATGCAGTGCATAGCAGTGATGTTTAATGGCCGCCGGCCTATCAAGGATCGTGCATGTTTCCAAGCGGAGTCTGATGGGCCAGCGGCCATTAAACATTAAAGCTATGTGCCTGGAAATGCATAGCAAAGATGTTTAATGACCACCACTGCTTACCATTGTGCCGTGGAGGCTGCAATGACTCGGCATCAGACTGCAGAAACTGTGAGTACACACTGAGGGACAGTGTGAGACAGAGAGCAACATGAGGTGGGTGGACCTCATGGAAAACAGGGGGCACAGCATTAAGAAGTGAAAGAACAGTATGAAGAAGGGGGAACAGTATAGAGAGGTAAGAACTTGGGGGCACAGTGTAGATAAATGGGAGCAGAGGGTGTACAGTATGGAGAAGTGGGAGCATAGGGGGCAGTATGGATAAGTGGGAGCATAGGGGGATCAGAATAGATAAGCGGGAGCATAGGCAGGTAGTCTGAATAAGTGGGAGCATAGGGGAACAGTGTGGATAAGTGGGTGCATAGGGGTACAGTATGGAGAAGTAGGAGCATAGAGGGGATTGTATGTAGAAGTGGGAGCATAGGGAGCAGTATGGATAAGTGGGAGCGCAGCAGTCGCCAGCAGGACACTGCGTGGACTTCTCTGTAGGGACCCTTCTGGCAACAGGTATGTCAGGTTCACTTTCATAGGAGTCGTGACGCCACTCTCGGCTTTGCGGTCAGGGCGATGGGGGACCGCCACTGCAGTTTAACGAGCGTCTGGGGCTGATGGTGTCTGCAGTCTGGTGTTATGACCTTACGAGAGTGAGGCTAGCCCCAGGGGCTCGGGTATATGTGTGTGGAACCACAGGTTGCAGAATAACTCAGTTGCAGTCCAGAAAGTCTTTTAACTTGTTTACTCACTTTTAGTTGGTTGGTGAGATACCCAGTCGATGCTGAGATTATACCAGGTGGAACCAGGAATTCCTACAGGCCGTTCTGAGGGTAGCTGTTAACTCGCCTTCCTTGCACTTCTTTTGTTTCGGATAACCCCTGATTTGCATTATCGTGGGATTCATCCAGGGAAAGTCGCTACTGCCTCTCCTTCCCTTTCTAGCCCATTTGCCGGCAGCGTGGACCAGGTAAGATGGCTTCTGGCCCTATCTCCTTATGTTGCTGCTGAGGCTCGAGCTCTGTATCTTTGGTGAGGAACCTCTAGTCCCCTCACCGGCAGGTTTAGCAGATGAGTAAATCGATGTCTGGCTCTAGGGACCTGTTCCCTGTGCGTGTCCAATCACCAGCAATCCCCGTATTCGACTGCATCTCTTCAGGTGTCTTTCAGGCTGACTTCGTGGTCACTGTACATCCCCGCTAACGGCTACCACACCTGCAGGGTCTGGCTAGCGTGGCTGTATGTCTGCTTCCTCCAGCAACTTCTGTACACTCCGCTCCAGACTAGCTTGCTCCTCCTCCTTTCCTTGCAGCCTCTGCACCTTAGATTCCAGGCCCTCCACTCCACCCCTTGCTGAGAATTGAAAGTTAACCCCTTCCAGAGGCTACCCAAGGGTCCCTTCTGAAGGTGTGGGAGACCTGGTTGCTATTCGTCTGTGTGTACACACCTCATTCTGGCCTTTTGGAATTTCCTGGAAGCACTGTCCCAGCATGGGTGTGTGACGCCCTGGGCAAGCCAGGGGTCACAGGTCATGACACCACCACACCCTACACCCCGGATAGATACACCAAAGCTACACAAAAATCCTTGTTGCCTTCCTCCAGGGGCTGATGTCCACACCAGGGGGTGGGCCAGGCGGTTGGCTCCGCCCACCGAGGAGTTCACAGCCCTGGAGGCGGGAAAACCAGGCAGAAGAGTTTAGGAAGAGTGAGAGTTAAGCTAGGGAAGTGAAGGAGTGAGGAGAACAGTTAGTGAAGTTGAAGTGAAGTGGTAAAGGAGCAAGAGAGAGGAGTAAAAGTTGAAGAGAAAGTGACAGTTGAGAAAGCCTGAAGTTGGTCCGGGTGTGTGCCCCGGACTGAGACAGCAAGGTCAGCAGATGGCGGTGACTGTCTGCAGGAGAGGCTGCTTGGAGGTTGCTGAAAGGACTGTGGACGGGTGGTGGCCCGGCCGTACCGGAGCGGTATACGAAGAGAAGCCAGCACCATTGGCAGGGGCCTTTCGGATCCCAACAAGGCTAGGAGTCGCCGTGAATTTGCCAAATCCGTCAGTGAAGGGGACCTCTGGGTCTCCCAACAACCAAGTCCCGATTGAAGGCAACAGTCCAACCGTTAGAGAGAGACACCACCACCGCCAAGGCACCAGTTTCTCAGGGCCAGCGCCTGCGGGCAAAGAGGGGCTCCTCCGGCACATATCCAAGCCGGGGAGCGGGTTACCGGTGGGAACCCATCGCTACCAACATAGACTTAGGTGCAGGAAAAGGGACCGTCACCGTCAACTACCGGGGAAAAGCAACAGCAGCCGTCCGTGGGAACCGTCTTTCCAGCCGTGTGTTTTACCGAGAACTGTGTCACCGTCTCAGGCTGAGTGAGTACCACAGTGCCGTGAGGCACAGCGCTGCCCCCGCGTCCCTGCACCCCACCAAGCCCTGCACCGACCCCGCCATCCCTCATCCCCCAACTCATCACTGGGCCCCGGGACAACCACCCCCTACCCACGGAGGGGAGAACTAACAACTTTGCTGCTCCCTGTCACCGCTCCCGGGATTCCCATACAGAGCAGCGGTGGTGTCCATACAATCACCACAACCGTGGGTGGCGTCACGGACAATAAACTATCCCAAAAACCAAACCCCTTTCACTCACGGGCGAGGAGCGCCGCTCGAGTCCCCGGGATCCGGCCCATCGCTCGAGCCACCGAGCAGCAGCAGGCCGCAGCGGCAGCCGGACCCGAGCAGTGGGAGAGCGCAGCGTCCCCTCCTCCGCCCGCGACAACTTGGCGTCACGAACAGGATCTTACCGCTCTGCCGTTGGGTAGAGGTGCGCCTTGTGACCGCCGGAGGTGTCCGGCCGGAAAATTCCAGAAGCCGCCATCTTTGGCGCGAAGAGTTCCCGCTTGAGCGTCTTCTCGAGTAGCAGAGGCGCGAAGGCCAAAACCCCGCCCCGATAGAGGAGGGGCTGGAAAGAGGCTAAGGGGGACGGAAACAAGATGTCTGCGCCTGACGGAGCCGCTGGAGGAGCGGTGGTCGCAGCCGCAGTGGCACCCGTGGATAGGAATGGGCCTGCCCAGGTCCCGGCCGTGCTGGCGGGAGGTGCCGCGGCCCCCGCTCTCGCTCAGGTGATGCCGTTCTCCTTGCCCTATGTGCCCGGAGCTACCTGGCTACCGCAGTATGACGGGAAACCTGATGCTTTACAGGTCTTCCGGAAAAAGCTTAATCCGCTTTTGGAATTCTACCCCCTGACTGATAAGCAAAGTGCTGCGGTAGTGCTGGGCCAGCTAACCGGCGCGGCTGAGCAGGAAGCGGAGACCTGGGCCGAGGGGGACCGGCTCTCTGTAGCCACCATCTTTGAGAAGCTAAAGACTGCCTTTGAGACCCGTACCGAAGCTGAGCTGAGTGAGGATGCAGTTTTACCAGTGCCGGCAACGGTCTGTGGATAGCATTCGGGACTACGCTTTACGTCTGCAAACCGCCCTTCGCACCCTAAAGCGGGTAGACACTAGAGATGAGCGAACCGGTCGCGGTTCGGCTCGAGGTCGGTTCGCCGAACGGGGGTCCCGTTCGAGTTCGGTTCGTCGAACGTTCGACGAACCGAACTAGAACCAATAGGCTATAATGGGAGGCAATCACAAACACATAAAAATGCATGATAAATGTACACAAACAGTTAATAAACATTGCCATAACACTTACCGGTCCTCGCGATCCCTTCTGCACTCTGTCTCCTGCCGCTATTCCATCCGATGATCGCTGAATCCTCCCGTGACCGGCACTGCCAGCAGAGATGCAGGACCTGTCGTGACGTCAAAATAGCCATGTGACCAGTCACGTGGCTATTATCTCATTGGCTACAGACTGGTCACATGACTATGACGCGTCATGTAGGACCTGCGAGTGCATCTCTCCGGTACACGGTGCACATATGTGTATCGCCGTGTACCGGCGACATGCTCTAGCACACGGTCGACTCCCAGTTCCGTTAGGGACCGACTGACACAGCCGGTCATTAACGGAGATCACCGTTGCCATAGCAACGCAGTTAGCGGTGACATCACCGCTAACCGCAGCTCCGAGAGCACCGTTGCTATGGTAATGCGTCTGTCAGCGTTACCGCTGTTACCGCTGACAGTCAGCACTGATCACTCACGGAGTGAAGGCTGCACACTGCTTCCCGATTGTAGTGAGGATTGTACTGAGGATGAGGTTCCCCAGCCCCAAGTGATGGGCTGGTGAACCTCATCCTCACTACAATCGTCACTACTACTACACTAGTGAGGATTGTACTGAGGATGAGGTTCCCCAGCCCCAAGTGATGGGCTGGTGAACCTCATCCTCACTACAATCGTCACTACTACTACACTAGAAAGAAAGAAGACAGAAGAGCAGGATCGTGGAGGGCTGACAGGGGGTAATAAAGATGGAGTCTCTAATGTGTCTGTGTATTTATTTCTATTAAAGTATTTTTTCTCTGTGTGGTGTCTTTTTTTTAACCCTTTATTGGAGATTCTTAATGGCCGGGTCAAACGTGCCTGACATTAAGAATCTCTGGCGTAATACTGGCTAGTAAAACAAAGCCAGTATTAACTCATGATTACCCAACAAGCCACCCGGCTCCAGGGCTGTTGGAAGAGTTGGATACAGCGCCAGATGATGGCGCTTCTATGAGAGCGCCATTTTCTGGGACGGCTGCGGACTGAAATCCACAGCAGAGGCGCCCAGAAACCTCGGGCTAACCTGTGCTGCGGATTCCAATCCCCAGCTGCCTAGTTGTACCCGGCTGGACACAAAAATGGGGTGAAGCCCACGTCATTTGTTTTTTAATTATTTCATGAAATAAGTGAAATAATTAAAAAAAACGGGCTTCCCTATATTTTTGGTTCCCAGCCGGGTACAAATAGGCAACTGGGGGTTGGAGGCAGCCCGTGGCTGCCTGCTGTACCTGGCTAGCATACAAAAATATGGCGAAGCCCATGTCATTTTTTTGGTGGGCAAAAAACGTCTGCATACAGTCCTGGATGGAGTATGCTGAGCCTTGTAGTTCTGCAGCTGCTGTCTGCTCTTCTCCATACAGACAGACAGCAGCTGCAGAACTACAAGGCTCAGCATACTCCATCCAGGACTGTATGCAGAAGTTTTTTGCCCCCTGAAAAAATTATGTGGGCTTCGCCATATTTTTGTATGCTAGCCAGGTACAGCAGGCAGGTACGGCTGCCCCCAACCCCCAGTTGCCTATTTGTACCCGGCTGGGAACCAAAAATAAAGGGAAGCCCTTTTTTTATTATTTCATGAATTTCATGAAATAATTAGAAAACAAATGACGTAGGCTTCGCCCCATTTTTGTGTCCAGCCAGGTACAACTAGGCAGCTGGGGATTGGAATCCGCAGCACAGGTTGGCCTAAGCTTTCTGGGCCCCACTGCTGCGAATTGCAGTCTGCAGCCGCCTCAGAAAATGGCACTTTCATAGAAGCGCCATCTTCTGGCGCTGTATCCAACTCTTCCAGCACCTGCCTGCTATACCTGGCTAGCATACAAAAATATGGCGAAGCTCACGTCCTTTTTTTGTAGTTTTTTGGCAAAAAAGGGCATGCCTAATCAGGAGAACTACTGTAGAGGAAGCTCTGCTCACTGGTATATAGGTGCTCAGAGGTAATAATAGATAAAATTAGTGAGTAACCTCGGCACTCTAAATCTCCCAGACTAAGTCAGTAAGTCACAACGGATAGTAATGCAAAATCACTCTTTATTGGTCCGTATTAAGAAAAACATTTTTTCATAAGCATATATGTTTTTGTCCAAAACAAGTTACAAATGACGTTTCGGCCTCAGCCTTCGTCAGATTGGACTTATCTGCTTGTAATCATGAAAAATGACAATAATCAGTATCACATAAGAGTGAGAGAACAATAACATAAACTCGAACAATGTAGAGGTACAATTGGGATGCAGCAAAAAAATTGCAACACAGCAAGAAATGAAACACATGATACAAATGTCATAATACAGTACAAGGACAATATAGTAATGACAAATATGGGGTCAGAGTAGGCTTAGACAGCTCTGGTACGAAAGAGATGTCAATCATAAAGTAACATGTGCAGTAGGTGTAGAGCTACAGTATGCATGGCAGAGCTAATGGGTAGACTGACCATAGAAAAAGAACGGAGAAAAAGTGGAGAAAAAGTGGAGAAAAAGTGGAGAAAAAATGGAGAAAAAGTGGAGAAAAAGTGGAGAAAAAGTGGAGAAAAAGTGGAGAGAAAATGGAGAAAAAAATGGAGAAAAAGTGGAGTAAAAGTGGAGAAAAAGTGGAGTAAAAATGGAGAAAAAGTGGAGAAAAAGTGGAGAAAAAAATGGAGAAAAAGTGGAGAAAAAGTGGAGAAAAAGTGGAGAAAAAAAGGATAAAAAGTGGAGAAAAAGTGGAGAAAAAATGGAGAAAAAGTGGAGAAAAAGTGGAGAAAAAAATGGAGAAAAAGTGGAGAAAAAGTGGAGAAAAAGTGGAGAAAAAGTGGAGAAAAAAATGGAGAAAAAGTGGAGAAAAAGTGTAGAAAAATGGAGAAAAAAATGGAGAAAAAGTGGAGAAAAAGTGGAGAAAAAGTGGAGAAAAAAATGGAGAAAAAGTGGAGAAAAAGTGGAGAAAAAGTGGAGAAAAAAGTGGAGAAAAAGTGGAGAAAAAGTGGAGAAAAAGTGGAGAAAAAAATGGAGAAAAAGTGGAGAAAAAGTGGAGAAAAAAATGGAGAAAAAGTGGAGAAAAAGTGGAGAAAAAGTGGAGAAAAAAAATGGAGAAAAAGTGGAGAAAAAGTGGAGAAAAAGTGGAGAAAAAGTGGAGAAAAAAATGGAGAAAAAATGGAGAAAAAGTAGAGAAAAAGTGGAGCACCCTTTGGTGCCTTTCATGTGGCACTAAGGGGTGCTTAGCTTTGTAGTTAGCCAAAAAAATGAAAAAAAAAATGACGTAGGGTTCCCCCTAGTTTTGTAGCCAGCTAGGGTAAAGCAGACGGCTGCAGCCTGCAGACCACAGCTGGCAACCTCACCTTGGCTGGTAATCCAAAACTGAGGGCACCCCACGGTGTTATTTTAAATTAAATAAATAATTAAAAAAAAAAAACACGTAGGGGTCCCCCAAAATTGGATCACCAGCCAAGGTAAAGCAGACAGCTGGGGCCTGATATTCTCAGACTAGGGAGGTCCATGGTTATTGGACTCTCCCCAGCCTAAAAATAGCAGGCCGCAGCCGCCCCAGAAGTGGCGCATCCATTAGATGCGCCAATCCTGGTGCTTCGCCCCAGCTCATCCCGCGCTCTGGTGCGGTGGCAAACGGGGTAATATATGGGGTTAATACCAGATGTGTAATGTCACCTGGCATCAAGCCCTGGGGTTGGTGAGGTCAGGCGTCTATCAGATACCCGACATCACCAACCCAGTCAGTAATAAAAAAATAGACGACAAACACATTTTTATTTGAAAAAACACTCCCCAAAACATTCCCTCTTTAACCAATTTATTAGAATGAAAAACAAATCCAGGTCTGCTGTAATCCAAGGGGTTGCCATGACGATCCACACTGTCCCAGTCAATGAAGAGCAGGATGTTCCCCATTGGCTGGGAGAGCAGTGCAGTGACCTGAGCTAACATCAATGGGTCAGCCCAGGTCACTGCAGGGCATGACAAGTGCTGCTGTCAGCAGCGAGGTACATTACCTGCGCTGATCTCCAGCACTGCTGACAGCCCGTGTCACTGAGTTCAATGACCGCCGCCTTCACACCAAGTATCGCGAGACGCCCGTGACGTCACCGCTAGTCAGTCTCGGGTCGGAAGCGAGAGAAGGTGATGTGACAAGCGGCGGCCATGGAGGACAGTGACAGCGCTGAGGTCGGGATGGCGGGACTTCATCACCGCAGGTAAGCCGAGCGGGACCATGTGTGTGTGTGTGTGTGTGTGTGTGTACGTGTGTACGTGTGTACATGCCGCGTGCAGGAGGGGGCGGAGTGAGCTGAGCGGGGAAGTGTCTGCTTCCTGCACGTAACTAGGATAAACATCGGGTTACTAACCAAAGCGCTTTGCTTGGATACCCGATGTTTATCTTGGTTACCAGCTTGTGGCAGGCTGCCAGCGATGGCTCCTGCACACTGTAGCTGTAAAAAGCCCTGCTTTTTGCTGCTAGAACCGTTCTCGAACGTATCTAGAACTATCGAGCTTTTGCAAAAAGCTCGAGTTCTAGTTCGATCTCGAACAACCCCCAAAATCACTCGAGCCTAGAACTGGAGAACCACGAACCGCGAACCGCGCTCAACTCTAGTAGACACTATCAATGAGGCGGACAGCAACAAGATGTTAGTAGAGCAATTTGTGCAGGGGATGAGGCCCTCTGAGGATCGCAAACAGCTCCGGCTGTGGGCCCTGGAACACCCTGATGTGGACTTTGCTGTGTTAAAGGAACGGGCCATTAAAGCACTGCAACCCCCAGCTTCAGAAATCTCGGAGCCAGCCCCGTGGCCAATTGAGACGGCCCTCGTCGTGGTGGCCCCTGCCCCACCAGCCTCTCCAATGCCTACAGCTCCCAGCAGCACAATGGAAGAGCTGGCAGCCCAGGTCCGCCACATGGACGGAGACCTCGCCAAGATTCTCGCTGCACTCCAACCTTTGACCAGATCCCGCTCGGGTAACTGGTTCAGGACTGGGGTCAAGGGGTGCTGCCTGTTTCCTAGAGGCAGCATCAGGGCCAGGTTACTTGGGTGGGAGAGAGCGGCAGCAGCAACCATTTTAATGTTCCGTAACGTTTAAGAAAAAGTGCCTCCCGCTGTGGGATGAAGTTATTATGCTTGTTATGTTTTTATCTTTTCAGAAAAATAAAACCGGTGTTGGACGGGCAGCCCGCGGACGGTCTGCATTTTGCTAAGGGGGAATGTGACGCCCTGGGCAAGCCAGGGGTCACAGGTCATGACACCACCACACCCTACACCCCGGATAGGTACACCAAAGCTACACAAAAATCCTTGTTGCCTTCCTCCAGGGGCTGATGTCCACACCAGGGGGTGGGGCAGGTGGTTGGCTATGCCCACCGAGGAGTTCACAGCCCTGGAGGCGGGAAAACCAGGCAGAAGAGTTTACGAAGAGTGAGAGTTAAGCTAGGGAAGTGAAGGAGTGAGGAGAACAGTTAGTGAAGTTGAAGTGAAGTGGTAAAGGAGCAAGAGAGAGGAGTAAAAGTGGAAGAGAAAGTGACAGTTGAGAAAGCCTGAAGTTGGTCCAGGTGTGTGCCCCGGACTGAGACAGCAAGGTCAGCAGACGGCGGTGACTGTCTGCAGGAGAGCCTGCTTGGAGGTTGCCGAAAGGACCGTGGACGGGTGGTGGCTCGGCGGTACCGGAGCGGTATACGAAGAGAAGCCAGCACCATTGGCAGGGGCCTTTCGGATCCCGGCAAGGCTAGGAGTCGCCGTGAATTTGCCAAATCCGTCAGTGAAGGGGACCTCTGGGTCTCCCAACAACCAAGTCCCGATTGAAGGCAACAGTCCAACCGTTAGAGAGAGACACCGCCACCGCCAAGGCACCAGTTTCTCAGGGCCAGCGCCTGCGGGCAAAGAAGGGCTCCTCCAGCACATATCCAAGCCGGGGAGCGGGTTACCGGTGGGAACCCATCACTACCAACATAGACTTAGGTGCAGGAAAAGGGACCGTCATCGTCAACTACCGGGGAAAAGCAACAGCAGCCGTCCGTGGGAACCGTCTTTCCAGCCGTGTGTTTTACCGAGAACTGTGTCACCGTCTCAGGCTGAGTGAGTACCACAGTGCCCCGCGTCCCTGCACCCCACCAAGCCCTGCACCGGCCCCGCCATCCCTCATCCCCCAACTCATCACTGGGCCCCGGGACAACCACCCCCTACCCACAGAGGGGAGAACTAACAACTTTGCTGCTCCCTGTCACCGCTCCCGGGATTCCCATACAGAGCAGCGGGGGTGTCCATACAATCACCACAACCGTGGGTGGCGTCATGGACAATAAACTATCCCAAAAACCAAACCCCTTTCACTCACGGGCGAGGAGCGCCGCTCGAGTCCCCGGGATCCGGCCCATCGCTCGAGCCACCGAGCAGCAGCAGGCCGCAGCAGCAGCGGCAGCCGGACCCGAGCAGTGGGAGAGCGCAGCGTCCCCTCCTCCGCCCGCGACAGGTGCAGTACCCAGTGGTGCCTGACCAGGTCAGGGGCGCCACAGGAGCATGGAGGTGATTGTATGGAGAAGTGGGAGCATAGGGGGAACAGTGTGGATAAGTGGAAGCATAGGGGATTAGTATGGAGAAATAGGAGAGCTAGGGGAATAGTATGGATAAGTGGGAGCATAGGGTAACAATATGGATATGTGGGAGCATAGGGGTAGCATAGAGGTAGCAGTATAGATAAATGGGAGTTTAGGTGGATTAGTATGGATAAGTGAGAGCATAGGGTGCCAGTATGGATAAGTGGGAGCATGGGGGAATATTATGGAGAAGTGGGAGCATAGAGGGATCAGTATAGATAAGTAGGAGCATAGGGGAACAGTATGGAGAAGTGGGAGAATACGGGGATCAGTATAGATAAGTGGGAGCATAGGGGGATTAGTATAGATAAGTGGGAGTATGGATAAGTGGGACCATAGGGGGAACAGTGTGGATAAGTGAAGCATAGGGGGTTAGTATGGAGAAATAGGAGAGCTATATGTTGAAGTGGGAGCAGCATAGGGGGTAAGTATGGAGAGGTAGATCTGTTTTCTGGTAACAACCTTACCATTGTTAAAGAAGCCTCTCATTATTTTTGTATTCACTAAATGTGTGTATGTACATGTAATGTGTGATAATATACTCCCCTATCGCTGCTCTCTCTGGTGTCCAGCACTGTGTGATAATATACTCCCCTATCGCTGCTCTCTCTGGTGTCCAGCGCTGCCTCCTCTTCTCAGTGACGTCGCTGTGCTATAGACTCTCCGGGACACGCTGCTCTGTATGTCCCCAAATTTACTTTTTGCCTTGGGGAGGAGGGGGGGGCACACACAATTCTTGCACAGGGGCCCTTTGTTCTCAGTGTCCGCCCCTGACTGCAGTCATTATTAACCAAGACAAAAAGGTTAGATGGCTGAGATCAGTTATCACCAATCCCAGCCTTAGCAAGAGTTGGGTATTGAAGCCGGCTCCAGCTACTTCCTGACACTTTCCGCCATAAATGTATGATAGGTGGTGCCAAGGAGTTAGGCCGCATTCACACATTTGTGTGACACATCCTAGTGCTGTACATTTTTTAAATGTAAACAGCACATGGACCCATACACTTTAATTTGTTCCATACACACATGCTTTTTAAAAACAGATGCATGTCTCTGGACCACGGGACTCAGAGCATGTCCTAATCTCATTTGTTTTGCCAATCAGAATTGGCCATTAAAGTTTATGAAGATTCATTATGCATGGTTGAAAAACAGAAGACAGATTATGTACTTCAGGCTTCTGTACATGTTTCAACCATTTATTAAAAGTCAATGGAGTAAAAAAAAAGTGCAGACGGTCTACCTGCTTCAGTTTTTAAAAATGGACACAACACAGAAAAAAAATCTATTTTATACAGATGCAAAAATGGAAATGGATGATGAATGTAGCCTTAAAAGTATATTTAATGTAACAAGGCTATCATTATATCCAACACAAATGCAGGACTCATCATTGAAGAGGAAAGACCTCCATTGCCCCATTCTGGCAGCCGGTCTCCATCTGAGGGTGCAGCACACCAGTCCTGCTCCAGGGTTTATGATATGGAGCGGCATAATGCATGGTTTCCAGACCCCTCTAGTCTCATTCCAGATACACTAACAAGTCAGTGTTACATTGATTTTGTCATGGAGGCAATCGTATAGCATTTTCTTCAAAATATCCCAAGAGCCTTTTTTCAAAATGACAACCCCATGCCACATGTTGCTGCCTCTAATGTGAGCAGGGTGTGTGGCCAAAATGTGCTACCATGGCCTGCAGCATTTCCACACTTGTCTCCTATTGAGCACATCTCACAAGATCTCCTTCTCTACTCCCCTCTCATCTCCTCTTCCCAACACCACATCCAAGACTTCTCCCGTGCCTCCCCCATACTCTGGAATGCTCTGCCACAACATATCAGACTCTCGCCTACCTTGACAAGCTTCAAAAGGAGCCTGAAGACCCACCTCTTTTGACAAGCCTAAAACCTGCCGTAACCCTCAGTCTGCTATAACGCCGCATAACCAGCTCTACCCTCACCTACTGTATCCTTACCTATCCCTTGTAAACTGTGAGCCCTCGCGGGCAGGATCCTCTCTCCTCCTGTACCAGTCTGTGCCTTGTATTATTTATGATTATGGTACTTGTCCCTATTACGTATACCACTTTCACATGTAAAGCGCCATGGAATAAATGGCGCTATAATAATAATAATCTATATATATAATTGCCTTATTCTGTCTGTCTGTCTGTCTTGCTCCAAAATTGTGTCCGCTGGCCTCGCCATGGCCCCGCCCCCCCACATGGATTGGCTGCTCGCCTCATCTCGGCTCCTCCCCCACACGGATTGGCCGCTCGCCTCGCCTCGGGTCCGCCCCCCCCGCACGGATTGGCCATGTCCTTACAGTGACAAACAGCGGATTGGCCGCTGGCCTTGCCATGGCCCCGCCCCCCCACGGATTGGCCGCTCGGCTTCACGGATTCGCCATGGCCCCGCCCCCCCGCACGGATTGGACGCTCGCCTCAGCTCCTCCCCTGCACGGATTGGCCGCTTGCCTCGGCTCGGCTCCGCCCCCCCCGCACGGATTGGCCGCTCGCCCAGGCTCCGCCCCCCCACACGGAATGGCCTCTTGCCCCGAGGTGAGCGCATCAAGATCCTGCAGCGGCGGACACACACACACACACACACATCAGATCACACTCACTCTCACACACACCTCACACACACATCAGATCGCATCCACGTCCTGCAGCGGCGGAACACACACACACGCACACACACACACATCAGATCACACTCACTCTCACACACACCTCACACACACATCAGATCGCAACCACGTCCTGCAGCGGCGGAACACACACACACACACACGCACACACATAAGAACAGACACACACACACATCAGATCAAACTCACTCTCACACACACCTCACACACACATCAGATCGCATCCACATACTCACAACATCCCGTGATATCGCTTGCTTCTCGGCAGCGATCCTGTGCGTGCAGTGATCTTCCAGGACCTGCCGGAGGATCACATGGCCGGAAGCATGTGGTATCTCCGGATGTTGTGATTGTGTCAGCGCGTATGTGCGATATCGTCAATGTGTGTGTGTGTGTGTGTCTGAGTGTATGCGGTCAGATGTGCGTGAGTGTGTTCTGATGTGTGAGTGTGTGTGTGAGTGTATGCGATCGGATGTGCGTGAGTGTGTTCTGATGTGTGAGTGTGTGTGCGTGAGTGTATGCGATCGGATCTGTGAGTGTCAGCAGAGGAGTATGGCGTGCAGCACAGCTGCTGGGACCGCACACCGGTGGGCACAGGGAGAAGTGGGGTGTGTGTGTGAGTGTATGCGATCAGATGTGTGCGTGTTTACTGTCTGATGTGTGACTGTGGAGCACGATGGGGGGTGCGCAGCATGGGGGATGGAGCACGATGGGGGGTGCGCAGCATGGGGGATGGAGCACGTTTGGGAGTGCGCAGCATGGGGGATGGAGCACGATGGGGAATGCGCAGCATGGGGGATGGAGCACAATGGGGAGTGCGCAGCATGGGGGATGGAGCACGATGGGGGGTGCGCAGCATGGGGGATGGAGCACGATGGGGGGGTGCGCAGCATGGGGGATGGAGCACGTTTGGGAGTGCGCAGCTTGGGGGATAGAGCATGATGGGGAGTGCGCAGCATGGGGGATGGAGCACGATGGGGAGTGCGCAGCATGGGGGATGGAGCACGTTTGGGAGTGCGCAGCATGGGGGATGGAGCACGATGGGGAATGCGCAGCATGGGGGATGGAGCACGATGGGGAGTACGCGGCATGGGGGATGGAGCACAAATGGGGAGTGGGGATGGAGCACGATGGGGGGTGCGCAGCATGGGGGATGGAGCACAATGGGGAGTGGGGATGGAGCACGATGGGGGGTGCACACCTCCCCCCAAAACACACACACACACTGCCACACACACACTGCACAAGACACCACACACACACTGGGAAACACAAACACTGCCCTACACAGACACCCACACACACAGACAACGCTGCACACACACAACACCCAACACACAAACACCGCGGCACACACAAATACACGCACATACCGCACAACACACACATTGCACAAAACATACCTCCCCCCAAAACACACACCCCACACCCACACAAACCGCGCAACACACATACACAACGATACAGACACACAGCGCTCCACAAATAACGACACACAACGCAACACACAAACACCGCTCTCACCCCCCGCCACACCCAGACAACACCCAGAACATGTACAGCCCCTACACAAACACTTGGTAACTACAGACAACAACATATATATATATATATATATATATATATATATATATATATAACAAAAATCATACATTAACTACACAATACGTAAATTCTAGAATACCCGATGCGTAGAATCGGGCCACCTTCTAGTTAATAATAATAATAAAAATAATATGGGATGTTATTGGTCGGTAATTGCAACGGTTGCTGCCAGTAGTGGATCTTGTTGATTTTCATGCCCAAGTGCATTTAGCATGGCAAAATAATTCTCAGACAACCATTAATAACCGCATTTATAGGAGCCAAGAAGTTTAAGTGCCCATATTGCTATGTATGGCTCTCATACCTTTTACTGAATAAATGAAGATGTTAATTTAGTTCCCATATTTTATATAATTTGTATATCATTATCATGTCTATTGAGGCTGCAATTTATGTAATTCCATGACTTTCCATTATCAGTATTTCAATTTCAGTGTTGATGAGTTTATATTGGCTATAGATGAACTCATATCTGTGTTGGAGGTTCCATTTGGTGCTTAAAAAAAAAAAAGTTTCAATGTATTAGTTTTCTGTAATGTGTCCAAACTTTGTCTTGCAGAGGGTTATCAGCTTATCCATGAACATATGGCATGGACAGGAAACATGCTATTAACTGATGAAGTGCAAGGGAAATAAAATAATGGCTTTATCTGTGATTCAGCAAGAATCAGCAATATGAGGGTATTTTAGTCTTAGAGGAAATGAAAATGACTTCAGCAGAATTTCAGGGGTTTTCTCACAAAAAAAACAACCCAGTAGTATAGGCAATGAATGCCTGATCGCACAGAACCTCTGTTTTTGTTAGCTGCAATCACAAACTAACAACGCGGCATGGTCAGCTCCATTTGTTACCTAGAGGAATAATGGAGATATAGCCTTTGGAAGCTAGGAAGAAAAAGGGCTGAGGATCCCCACTCTTGTGATTGGTAGAGCTAGAGGTCCCAGCAATCATCCAGTTATTATCTATCTTGTGCATAGGTTGTAGGTTAGACGGCGGTAGTCGTGGGTGAGTACTGCGTAGTCACATCTGTATCACACCCTGGCATGTTACAGGCAATACATGTTCCAGATTAAAATGAAACTGTCAACAGGTTTTTGCTATGTAATCTGAGGACAACATGCTGTAGGGGTTAAAAAACAAAAATCAACTGTGCTTCTCTTATCAGACTCTGTGATATTGTTTACTTAAACGAAAGGCTTTATCATTTGGTGATTATCATTGCTGTTACTAGTTGGTTCGTGCAATGTTGTCCAACACATCCCCTCCTCTGACTGACACCTCACTGTCAATGTACAATCTTTAATGAGAGCCTGGTGTGGGCGAGGACAGTTCTCTCATCTCTGCTGCTTTGCTAAATCTAAAACCTCTGATTATATCAGAACGGCTGGAACCAGTAATCTAAGTGATACCTCGTCGGATTCCAAATCTCTTTGCCTACATTATGCTGCTATCAGATGATATAGAAAAAACCTACTGACAGATTCCCTTTAACTGTGCGGGGTACTGTACACTTACCGATTAACTTCTGCTTTCAGCCTCCTTGGTCTCAGGTAGTTCACCACACACAAATCAGGCGACACTTGGTTTCATTTTATATAAAAACTATTACTCGATAACAACAATATTGTTCTCTGGAAACACATTCACCACAGGTCCATACACTTCAATGGTTCAGTTTCAAGTAACAACCACAATACACTTCACTGGTTTAGTTTCACTCACAGAGTTCTCACCACCTTCAGAGCCCCTTTTCTCTCGCACCAGTAGCTCCACATCCTGTACTCCTTCACTAGGAGTCAGTTCAGGTACCTCACTGGCAACCTTTCTTGACCCTTTTGCCCCAACGTCTCACAGTTACTGTGCTAAAGAAGTGTGACGACTCTACTACGCTGAATGTAGTTTATTCACTAACACTACCAGCCTTCACTCTCTCGGTCTCGGGCTCCCTGTCTCTCTCTCCTGGCAACTCCTTGTCTCATACTACTATATGGAAGAGGGCTTTTGGCTGTCTCCTTATCACCATCTCTGAGCCTTATGCTCCAGATGTCCAAAAGCCCTCACACCCAGGGGTTTGAGATTTCTCCCCTACTGACACTGGGCACACCTTGCCATACTCAGCTCTCTCTGACCTAGCTCCAACTACTTCTAAGATGGAATCTCTCCTCTATACACAGGAGCTAACTGCTCCCCTGTGGGCTACACCCTCAGTTAAAGAGGTTGTCCAACCACAAAATCTACCCCCAAAATTTAAGCTAATCTGTGTTGTATTGTCATCTAAAACCTCCCTATATATTTTTTTGTTTCTAACTTTTGTTCCTTTTGAATTATCACTTTATTCTCTACTCTCACTTTGTTTACCTGTGGCTTAACCAAACTTGACACCTACCTGTGCTTGTTTGCCAAACTTCACAGTTAAGGCCCCTTTACACACTGAGACTTTCAGCGATCCCACCAGCGATTCCAACCTGGCCGGGATCGCTACAAAGTCTCTGGTGAGTCTCTGGTGAGCTTTCAAACAGGCAAACCTGGCCAACGACGCAACACGGATCCGGACCTGCAGAACGACCTAGCTAGTCAAACACTGGAAACGAGTGATGTGTCACAATATCTGTCAATCACTATTCTCTGTCAGTCGGTCTCTCCCTCTCGGTCTCTATTCTCTCTCTGTCGGTCAGTCACTATCTCTGTCCCTCTCTCACAGTCTGTCGGTCATTTTCCCCTCCTCTCTCATACTCACCGATCCCCGATCCCCTTCGCGGCGCTGCACGGCATTCACACTGCTGCGGCGGCTTTTACTATTTTGAAAAAGCCGGCCGCTCATTAGGAGCGGCGGTGTCTGCTGCAGCTCCGGTCACCTTCATGCAGCACAGCTGGAAGTGACGCTGGAGGTCCGTGGATTACGCCGGACAAGGAGGGCTTTTTGGGGCTTATTAAATTGGTGATGAGGGAATGTGTTTGTGTTTTTTATTTCTAATAAATGATTTTTTCGGGTGTGTGTGTTTATTTACTGTAATTTACAGATTAATCATG
The DNA here is from genome assembly GCF_048569485.1 of Anomaloglossus baeobatrachus. Taxonomy (NCBI): domain Eukaryota; kingdom Metazoa; phylum Chordata; class Amphibia; order Anura; family Aromobatidae; genus Anomaloglossus; species Anomaloglossus baeobatrachus. The sequence continues at coordinate 78,551,803 of NC_134355.1, read as the reverse complement.
GAAGGTTTCTCGGGGAGACGCCTGACATGATTAATCTAGGACTTATTGGCAGCTATGGGCTGCCAATAACTCCTTATTACCCCGATTTGCCAACGCACCAGGGCAAATCGGGAAGAGCCGGGTACAGTTCCAGAACTGTCGCATCTAATGTATGCGGCAATTCTGGGCGGCTGCTGACTGATATTGTTAGGCTGGGGGGCTCCCCATAACGTGGAGCTCCCCATCCTGAGAATACCAGAATTCAGCCGTATGGCTTTATCTGGCTGGTATTAAAATTGGGGGGGACCGCACGCCGTTTTTTTAAATTATTTAATTATTTATTTCACTGCACAGTATAGACACGCCCACCGGCTGCTGTGATTGGGTGCAGTGAGACACCTGTCCCTCAGCGTGGGGGCGTGTCTCACTGCAACCAATCATAGGCGCCTGTGGGCGGGGAAAGTAGGGAATACGAAATTGTTTAATGAGCGGCCGGCTTTTTCAAAAGAGGAAAAGCCGCCGCAGCAGTGTGAATTCCGTGCAGTGCCGCGCCGGGGATCGGGGATTGGTGAGTATGAGAGAGGAGGGGAAACTGACCGACAGACTGTGAGAGAGGGACAGAGATAGTGACGGACCGACAGAGAGAGAATAGAGACCGAGAGGGAGAGACCGACTGACAGAGAATAGTGATTGACAGATATTGTGACACATCACTCGTTTCCAGTGTTTTAAGTCCCCTTTAGTATGAAGTAAATGGTGTGCACTCTGCCCTAATGGGGAGGAAGGGTTGAGGTGCTAGTGAGGGGACCGAGGTCCGAGTTACAATATATATGGATCACTGCACTCTCATAGATTTGAAAAGAGTATCAACAGATTCGTTTTTGTGCCAAAATTTTTTTTTTTTTTATTAATAAATATTTTTTCATATATTTGATTAATTAGTAGATAGACTAAGTGAAATGGAACGTTTCGGCCCAGTGACGGGCCTTCTTCACGCCAATACACACTCAGTTATTGCGAGGTGGTTTATTCAGGTTCTGTGCATGCAGAAAAAGAAAGGGGTTTTTTTGGGGGGTTGTTTATAGAGGAACACCACTTCAATTCATTAACTCTTGCATTGGGAGTCCAAAAGAACAAGTCCTCGTCGGTATTTATATAAGGATTCACGAAATGAATATTTTGAGTTTCTAGAAACCAGGCTATCACACGATTATGTGGACACACCTGGGCTAGTTTTATAACTTGCAAACCCTAGCCACAGTCTGGGAAGACGGCAATGAGAGGAACTTATCACCCATTACTTGTTACACCAGGAAAGTCCAGTTCAATACAAGTCCCATTGTGTTACTAATAACCTTCCACATTATGCGACTCCTGATGCACACCACTGTTTTAAGGGTTTGCAAGTTATAAAACTAGTGAACGCTGTCTCCATGTGGATTTTGCAGAGGCTGGGCACGCTCTGAACAACACAGGGAGCCCCAACTACATGCTGGTATATAGTTTTAAACTTATTTGGACCAGGACATGCCAATTGCAACCTGCGGGGACTCTAGTCCATTTATCTACACGGACACTGAAAAGGAAAAAGCTTGCTGAAGGGGAATTATGAATAGGCATGTTTTTAATAGGTGACATCATCATTCACCTTGAAAATACAGCCTTGTCCCGAATGAGATGACAAAAATTGGTAAAATATTTCTATAACGGGAATTCTCTGTTCGGTAATATCCACGCTAATATTTTGTGGAACTCTGTGTTACCTGGCAATTCTTGGAGACTAAAGATACGACAGCACCAGAGGAGACTATAATAGTCATTTGTACAATCTGAAGATCATTCGTTTGATGTACTCTGTTTGGGGAGATTACAAAAACTATGTCTGTATTCACTGTATGATTGGAGGATAATGTATAAATTAATTGTATTTCTCTATACTACTTTTTGATGACCCCTGAAGAACCTTCTATTTGAAGGGGAAACGCGTCGGGTCGATTAGGGGTAGAAGGTTGACAGCCTCCTCACTAATATAGGAAGTGGCAGTATATACAGAATTATATCTCAGTGCAGAACCGACTAATTTAGGGTAAAAAAAGTGCTGCTTTTAGGGATCTTGACTGTAGGACCCTTGACTATTGGACTGTTTAGGGATATACTTGTATACTGCGCCTTACTGACATTTGTTCTTGCTCCTTAATTGGGGTAACACATAGGACTAGAATAATAAGGGGGATATATGTTGGAATCTTTGTATGGCACCAATTAATATTTTCTATATAATGTGGAAGTGTTTTTAAATGCTTTTGTTAATAAAACTGATATTTTTTATATTAAGGAGTTTTTAGTCTGTGAACCAGTTTTGAGCTCTCCTTGTATTACATTTTTCGTGACAAGTTATAAAACTAGCCCAGGTGTTCATATACAAGGGCGAAATAGGCTCCTACGATAACATTAATAAGATTACATGTTTCATGATTATTCTTGATGGCTCAACTTACCTGCATCTTACTCCAACTACGACCATACTGAACATTTTAGTATACAAGGGACCACGAGATAAGCATAATCGTGTGATAGCCTGGTTTCTAGAAACTCAAAATATTCATTTCGTGAATCCTTATATAAATACCGACGAGGACTTGTTCTTTTTGACTCCCAATGCAAGAGTTAATGAATTGAAGTGGTGTTCCTCTATAAACAACCCCCCCAAAAAAACCCCTTTCTTTTTCTGCATGCACAGAACCTGAATAAACCACCTCGCAATAACTGAGTGTGTATTGGCGTGAAGAAGGCCCGTCACTGGGCCGAAACGTTCCATTTCACTTAGTCTATCTACTAATTAATCAAATATATGAAAAAATATTTATTAATAAAAAAAAAAAAAAAAACTTTTTGGGCACAAAAGCGAATCTGTTAAGTCCCCTTTACACACTGAGACTTTGCTGCACAGCGGGAAACAAAGGACCAAAGAATGGTCCTGAACGATTTGTAGCGATCAGCAACTTCACAGCAGGGGCCAGGTCGCTGATGTGTTTCACACACTTCAATGTCGCTGGGGAGGTCGCTATTACGTCACAAAACCGGTGACGTTACAGCGATGTCGTTTGAGATGTTGCAGTGTGTAAAGCCACCTTTAGAGTTGGCACTGCTAGGCCTAGGTGTCCAATCCCACCCTCTGCACACTAATTGGCTGGCAGTAATCTGCCCCAGCACTGACCTCTATCATCACCATACCTTACCCCTTAGTAGAAAAAGAAGGAGAATTTCCAGCGCCAGGAAGGAAAATTAAAAAATCCTTTTTTATGAAATAAATATAATATAAAAATCCAGCAGGTACAGCATGATGTCAAGAAACCAACAGAACAACGCGTTTCGACGCTCAGGTCTTAATCATGTTCGGAACATGATTAAGACCTGAGCGTCGAAACGCGTTGTTCTGTTGGTTTCTTGACATCATGCTGTACCTGCTGGATTTTTATATTATATTTATTTAATAAAAAAGGATTTTTTAATTTTCCTTCCTGGCGCTGGAAATTCTCCTTCTTTTTCTACTATTGACTGGTTGCCATACCATTCTCCGTGCGCAGGATTTGGATTACCAGCAGTACGGATCAGTGAGCTGCACTACACCCTTTCTTTGTATACCTTACCCCTTAGGTTGCTTTCACACTACGTTTTTTTAACATGCCTCATGAACGTTTTTTTGCTACAAAAGCAGATCCTGTTTTTGCAAAGAGAAACGCATATGTGACGCCCTGGACTGGCCAGGTAGTCACAGGTGGACCCCCGCATTACAACTGTCCCCTAAAAAGAAGTCATCAGCCAACCACAAAAACCCTAGTCACCTCCCTCAGTGCGTGATAGACACACCAAGGGGCGGAGCCAGGCGGTTGGCCACACCCACCGAGGAGTTCTGAGGGCCTGAGTCAGGAAACAGAGTGAGTTCAGTTTTAGTGACAGGAGTGAAGGAGTGAGGAGGAAGCAGGCCTGTGCCCAGGCCTGTGACAGACTGTCAAGTGTGAGGGTCGTAGCCTGAACACCTTGGCTAGGAGGCAAGCGGTGGCCTCAGCCTGCAGGAGCCGGGAAGACTGCTCGGTGGAACCGTGGTGGACCGGGACAGGGTAGTGGCCCGCCGGTACCAACCCAGGGAACCGACTTGGAAACCGGAGCACACAGGGGGGTACTCAGACCCTGAAATGAGGTCGTCAAGAATCCACTGGACTGAGTTAATTAACTGATGGTAGTCTGGACTATAGGTCCTTTCCCACCCAAGTCCTGACTGAAGACAACAGCCCACCGAGGGGGATAGAAAGCCACCGAACAGGCAGAGAGATCCCACGGGCCAGCGTCTGTGGGCAAACAGGCTCTCTCGACATATACACAGCCGGGGAGCGGACTCCCGTCGCTGAAGCGCAGGCAGTCTACATCTACACAACACGGTGCAGGAGAAAGGCAGAGATCACCACCCGGGTGGGGGACCCGACCGTAGCCGGCTGCGGGCACCGACCACCATCAACTTGGTTTACCAGTGACTTGTGTGTGTCAATAACAGTGAGTATAACAGTGCCTTCCGGCCGCGCATATCGCCCTGCACCGCCCAGCTACTCCCCAACGGGTCCCGGGGGCCATCATCCCTGCCCACGGAGGGGTTTACATCTGTCTGCACTACCATCTTCCCCGGGTGACCCGCAACTGCAGAGGTGGTGTTTACCTTCACCACATCCCGTGGGTGGCGTCACGAAGTCAAGCGCGGCTCCGGCCGTGCACCTACCTAACCCCCCACCGAAAGCGCCAGCATCCCCTTTCAGAGCAACGTGATCCCGGGTCCAGAGGCGCACGAGCCACCCACCAAACGAGCCCGGATCCGAGCGGCTCGGCTGCGGCCGAGCGCGAGGCAGTACACATGCAAACGCATGTGTTATTTTACAGGATCCTGTGACTTGGAAGTTTATGGGCGGGCATTGGAGTCATGTGATCGGGAGTGAGGGGAACTGAACATGACAGACTGGAAATTCAGATGCAGCTGGGAGCAAAAGAGAGAGAAGAGAGAGAGGAGAGAAGAGGAGAGAGCAGAGAGAAGAGGAGACAGAAGAGAGAAGAGAAGAGAGCAGAGAGAAGAGAGCAGAGAGAAGAGGAGAGAGCAGAGAGAAGAGGAGAGAGCAGAGAGAAGAGGAGAGAGCAGAGAGAAGAGAGGAAAAGAGAGGAGAGGAGAGGAGAGAGAGGGGAGAGATGGGAGAGAGAGATAGAAGAGAGGAAAAGAGAGGAGAGAGGAGAGAGGAGAAGAGAGGACAGAGGCGAAGAGAGGAGAGAGGAGGAGAGAGGAGAGGGAAGAGAGGAGAGAAAAGACAGGAGAGGAAAGAGAAAAGAGGAGAGAGGGAGAGAAGAGAGAAGAGAGGGGGGTGAGAGAGAGAGAGAGAGAGAGAGAGGAGAGAGAGAAAGAGAGAGACTGTGATCACGCCAGGCTGGTTTCTGGTCAAGCAGGATCCTGTCTATCAGCATACCACCGTTCACATGCGTTTGCGTGCTGTTTAGTCAGGATCCAGCGACTTGCAGTATTTAGACGCAGCTCAAAAACGCTACAAGTAGCGTTTTTGATAAAAGTAAAAAAGCTGCAAGTCGCTGGATCCTGATTAAACCACACGCAAACGCATGTTACTGCAAGTCCATTGCAAATGCATTGAAATGAAAACGCATTTGCACTGGATCTGTTTTTGCGTTAAAAAAATGTTCAGGACGCATGTTAAAAAACGTAGTGTGAAAGCAGCCTTATAGATAAATGAATACTGTGGAATGAAAGCTATATAAAGCACCTAATGTTAGTCTATAGCAGATTCATACATGTGTGTAGGGTGTATATTTATATGCATACGTATCCATGTATATATATATATACACTGTATATATATTTACAGTATATTTTTTATTATTTTAACCCTAGAACGCGCAAGCAATTCAATCTACCATAGAAAACAAATGACCTCGCAGGCCTGCGAGGCCCCAGGTATGCGTTCTAGGGTTAATTGCTGAATATCTGGCTCAGTTCTATCTGTACTTATTGGTCTATTCAGCAAAAGAAAGGAACAGAAAAAAATAATTTTATATATCTATATATACTATGTGTGTGTATATATATATATATATATATATATATATATATATACTCTCCTCCCAACGTGCACTCTCTTCTCCCCCCGTGGTCTCTCTTCTTCCCCGTATACTCTCTTCTCCACAAGTGCACTCTCTTCTCCACCCGTGCACACGCTTCTCCCCTAGTGCACCCTTCTCCCCCTGTAGTCTCTCTTCTCCACCCCCGTGGTTTTTCCGTTCCACCCTTGTGCACTCTCTTCTTCACCGCCATGCACTCTCTTCTCCCCCTTGCACTCTCTCTTCACCAACCCCATGCTCTCTCTTCACTACTCCCATGCTCTCTCTTCTCCCATTATGCTGTCTCTTCTGCCCCGTGGTCTCTATTCTCCCCGCGTGGTCTCTCATCTCCCCCATGCTCTCTATTCTCCACCCCCGTGCATGTTCTTATTCCCCTGTGCATTCTCTTCTCAGCAGTGCACTCATTCTCCCCCGTGCACTCTCTTCTTCTCCTGTAGTCTCTGCTCTCCCCCCGCAATCTCTCTTCCCCTCCCGAGGTCTCTCTTCTCACCCCCCGCTGTCTTTCTTCTCACCCCTCGCTGTCTCTCTTCTCACCCCCCGCTGTGTCTCTTCTCACCCCCGCTGTCTCTCTTCTCACCCTGAAGTCTCTCTCCTCCCCCTGAGGTCTCTCTTCTCCACCTGCGGTCTCTCTTCTCCCTCCGCGGTCTCTCTTCTCCTCCCGCGGTTTCTCTCTTCTCCATCCGCGGTTTCTCTTCCCCTCCCGAGGTCTCTCTTCTCCGCCCATGGTCTCTCTTCTCACCCCCCGCTGTCTCTCTTTTCACCCTCCAATGTCTCTCTTCTCACCCCCCGCTGTCTCTCTTCTCACCTCCCGCTGTCTCTCTTCTCACCCCCGCTGTCTCTCTTCTTACCCCCGCTGTCTCTCTTCTCACCTTGAGGTCTCTCTCCTCCCCCTGAGGTCTCTCTTCTCCCCCTGTGGTCTCTCTTCTCCCTCCACAATCTCTCTTCTCCCCTGTGGTCTCTCTTCCCCTCCCGAGGTCTCTCTTCTCCCCCCGTGGTCTCTCTTCTCACCCCCCGCTGTCTCTCTTCTCACCACCCGCTGTCTCTCTTCTCACCACCCGCTGTCTCTCTTCTCACCCCCCGCTGTCTCTCTTCTCACCCCCCGTCTCTCTTCTCCCCCTGCGGTCTCTCTTCTCCCCCTGCGGTCTCTCTTCTCCCTCCGCGGTCTCTCTCTTCTCCCTCTGCGCTCTCTCTCTTCTCCCTCCGCGCTCTCTCTCTTCTCCCTCCGCACTCTCTCTCTTCTCCCTCCGCGGTCTCTCTCTTCTTCCTCCGTGGTCTGTCTCTTCTCACTCCGCGGTCTCCCTCTTCTCCCCCTGTGCTCTGTCTTCTCTCCCTGCAGTTTCTTTTCTCCCCCTGTGCTCTCTCTTCTTCCCCGTGCTCTCTCTTCTTCCCCATGCTCTCTCTTCTCCCCTGTGCTCTCTACTCCCCCTGCTCTCTATTCTCTCCCCTGAGCTCTCTTCTCCCCACCCCCTGCCCTCACCCCCTGCACTGTCTTCTCCTGTTTGCGCTGTGATGAGAGCAGCGACTGGACGGTTTGCGGGATGCAGGAGATCAGCGGCGCCCGCAAGTGATGCTGCTGCTGGATTGTTACTATTGATAAACCCACAGCAGTCAGGGCGCTGAGCTTATCACACAGCGCAGGGGGAGAAGACAGCACACAGACAGCTGCTCACAGGGGGTGAGGGAGAAAGAGAACAGCATGTGGGGAGGGTGCTGGGGAGGACGAGTGGGAGAGGGGGGCTGCATCGCATTGTACCTGGTCCCTAACTCAGCGTGCCTGCGCTGAGTTAGGCAGCAGGGCGGCAAGATGAAGTTGTCTGTGATGCCTGTCAACAGGGTGAGGGATAAGCTCCTGCCCTGTTGACATGACATCACAGGAAGTAGCAAAATCCCAGCAGGAGCGGTCACATGACTACTCTGAGCCAGGGAGAGGGTCTGACAGCAGTTAGGTAGTTGGACCTACATGCCCCTGTGTAGTCCAATAGTGAAATAAAAAAAAAAATAAGCCGGATAACAGGTCTAGAAAGGAGTTAAAGGGGTTATCTGTTACTATCAGCACTACCTAAACTGTCCACTAGATGGCATTTCCCACAAACATTATTATTTTCAACATCTCATACTCTATACATCAAAATATACATGAATATGATTGTGGCCTCTGGGGGTATAAATTCGGCCACCTCATCACAAAGTAACAACTTGCAAAGGAATATCCTTCATTATCAAGGTCTTCGTGGGTTAGAACATAATGTGGCCAGAAAAGTTGTTTCGAGTCTCAACAGAAAATTAAAGGGAACCTGTCATCAGGATATTAGTCTACTAACTAAAGTCATGTCTTTAAAGGCATCTTAATGCTTATTAATTCAATTCTTCTTTAATTGGAAATTGTAGAGAAATCCAGCCTTGAAGTATTAATTGCGATTGTAGGAGGTGGACACAGCACTTCCAGTTTTCATGCTTCTCTACTTATTTCCGGACACTCTTCGACAGACAAGTAACTCTTCTTTCATTGATCACCTCCGCTGCCCGAGATTCCGAGGTCGTCATTACAAGGGGTCGTTTCATCAAAGTAAATTCTGAGAGTCGGACTTTAAGTTTGCACATGCACTGCCCCCTCTGACAAGATGACCATGGGCAATGATGGCACCTATGCACAATCTCAGGCACTGGAGCAGTGGCATAACTTGAAGTTCATGGGCCCCGAACCAAAAGCTCCAACAGGGCCCCCAATTATTGCATGTCTTTAATAGCATTGATCTTTTCATATAGGCATGTACATCGGCAGATCCAGTATTTTGAGGATCTTGTTGCCGTGGTTATTATTCTGGCCTGTCTTGGCATTTATCTATATGTTTGTCACTGTCTGTTTTTTATTTGGGTTACTATTAGGTGACCTTGTTAAATGGTGATTAATAAACGTTACATTTTAGGCATCATGAAGAGGGACCTGTCCATCAGAGACTGGAGGTCGGATGTAGGCGGCAGGAAAATAGGGAGAGAGGCAAGAGAGCTAAAAATTCAGTGTCCGCCCATTGCACTTGCGATTATAACTTCAAGACTGGCTTTCTCTACAATTTCCAAACAAAACAAACAAGTAAATTATGGATTTAATTGTCACGTTGGTCTTTTTAGAGACCAGTGACAATCTTTGGATAGGAGCCTCTCATCTGCCTCTTTACATTTAAAGGGGTTTAGTTTCTTTTTATACTGAAATGCTTAAATGTCAGTTTTTGTCTTGCAGCTTTTCCAAGCTGAGGGATCAGCATTGCTTACTAAGTAGTCACGCCCTTCAGGTTTAAATAGTGGGGTTTCCCAGCAATCCCTGCTGAAGATACAAAGTCATTTGGTTTTTGGCCGTTTTGGAGGAAAGTTCTGCTGTGGAAGATTCCTGCTCTCAGGTGTTATCCTTTTGTTACTTTTTCCCCCCTGTTTGTCTTACCCTACCTTGTGTCTGGTTGGTGCAGCGGTGAGGTCTAGTGTACCTCATCTGCTCTCCACTAGTCAGGGTACCTATAGGGCTTCTTAGTGTCTCAGACTCCTGTTCAGCGACAGTTGCGGAGACTATATAGGGATTGGCTTGGAGAGTAGGGACAGCTGCAGGTGAGGATAGGAGGTGTCCCACCATTCCTTCTCACTAATTCCAGGGCCTCCTGTTGTTTTTGTGTCCACCGGTGTCCCCTATTTTAACTGCATTTTTACGCGTCAGATGCATGTAGGTCTGAACGTTCCCCGCCACGCTTGTATTACCCGTAACGTGTGACATTAATAAGCATTAAAGGGGTTTTACACACAAGCTTTTAGTTACAGTTCTAATATCCTGATGACAGTTTGCCTTAAAATGTTTGTGCAATATACAGACAGTCCGTTCCTTTCAATAGCCATTGATGTGATATAGTGCTTCATTTCCCCTGTGATAGATGCGTTACCTCTATGGATAAGAAATAAGGACAATGAAACTACATGAATTCATTTCCACAAAATTTATTATGCTACTTTTCAAAAGTGCATTAAAATGAACCAAAAGCATATATTTTGTGTCTTGTACTTTGCAAATATGGTATATTTCTTATTTATTTAAGATTTGTATTTATTTATTATTTCCTGTCCACAGTTGTGAGAATTATTCATTAACATCCAGTAGTTTAGTAAAGAATGTGGCCTCTATCTTTGGTTGTCCGAGTTTATTTTCCGATTTTGGAAACTGTCTGAATGGCTTTAATCCACTCTTTCCGCTCCTCCGCTGATGCAGCCTGCACAAAGTAATGCACTTCAGATGCTGTGATGATTTCAAAAAGGTTTCCATCCACGTCTTGCCTTTTTGCTATAAAAAGTCATAAATATAAGATGTGTCATCCAAGCTAACAGATAATATAATGCATCATATCACTTAAAGGGCTTCTCCTCTTTCAGCAAACTTCAGTTAAGTGAAGAAAAAAACAACAAAATTTCCTTTACTTCCCCTCACTGGGTCCATGGGTTGCATGGCTGCAGTGGTGATGGCATGCTGCAGCCAACCACTGAGCTCAGCGGCTCATGGTGTCTATATTGGAGAATAAATACCGTAAATCTAAACTGGGCTTTTTTTTACCTCTATCTGAGCCTGAAGTTTGCTGAATGAAGACATCTTAATTCAAAAATAGTCTTAAATAATACCATAGCTGTAGGAATAAGTCTATATAAATTGACAAATACTTGCAATGTCTGAGCCACTATGAAGGACATTGCCTCATTATAATGTTAGTGTACCGCCACGGTGTTGGTCGGGCTGCTCGGATCCGGGATCGTGGTGGCTCGAGGGACCCAGACCCGAGTTGGCGGACACTTTGATCCGTAAAAGGAGGTATTTACAGGGGAGACGTTCGTGACGCCACCTGTTGGTTGCGGTAATGGGAGTACCGCCACTGCTGTTAGGAGTACCGGGGCAGATGGAATTAAGCAGCCAGATGTTAGTCCCTCCACAGGTAGGGAAAGCCCCGGGCTCAGGGTGCTTGGTGGGTATTTGGGAGCGCAGGGTGCCAGAGTACTCACTGTGGGTAGTCGTGGTGCTGGATGAGGATTATAAAGTAGACACTCACACTGAAGGTAAACCAAATCCTCTTTGTACCACATTCACTGCGTGGAGCCCGTCCAGGTGTCCACTTCCACCGGTGTCACTTAGTAATCAGGAGCCCACCTCCATGCACAATTTAGTTGTCTGTTTGTGGTCCCTTGGCTTGAAGCTGTTGGGGCCTCGCTCACTATGTGTAGTGTAGCTGAGCTCTTGATGGCTGGCACTTGGGATTTCAGTGGGCTGCTTTACTGGAAAATCCTATCCCCCGTGGTGTGCTGATGCCTTTAATCTCTGAGCTCTTAGGGAAGTTCGTGAAGATACTCTCCCTCCCAGGTTAATTATCAGTACGTTGAATCGGTTCCTGACCTAGGGTCCTGTACCCCGTCGTGCTCGGTAGTTCTTTTGGGTTTTCTGATGCCGAAAGTCCTCCTAGACTATGTCCGTCGCGCCTTTTTCCAATGTCACTACTACCGGTCCCCGACTCCTCTGGTCCCGGCCCACCATCTGCGACCCAACCTTGGTCTACCTCCCAGGAGCTTAATCTCCCTAGCTCCTCTCTCTTTGAGGGCTCTCACTCGACTCCTCTATTTCCTCCCACCAGTTTGCCTGACCCCTAGGTGGGTGGCCCTTTTCCAGCTAGACCAACCCAATGGTGTGTCTGGCAGGTGTGAGGTGTTGATTGGGATTTGTGGTACTGATGGTAGTGACACCAGTTTCTTAGGAACTTGGAACCATGGGGGGTAGGTCCTGCACCCTGAGTGACAGGATGCAGTTCCCTGTGGCACCCTGATATACTCAGGGGCGCCACATTAGTACGAGGGGTTGCTGATAAGTTTTTGGCTTTACCCAGAAAGAAACAAGATAGGGTGGTGAAACTTCACATTTATTCCACATACTCTCCACTGATGTCAACACACTTCGTACATCAGTATTCCAAGTTCTGTAAGCCTAGCAAAAATAAAGATTTTGGTTGTGCCTCAAGCCAGGCATTCGTAGCAGCCATGGCATCAGAAATGGTATGAAATTTGGTACCCTTGAGGTGTTTCGTCAGGTTTGGAAACAGATGATAGTCGGAAGGAGCTAGATCTGGTGAATAAGGTGGGTGGTCAACCAGCTGGAAGCCCAGCTCTGCCAGTTTTGCTGTGGTCGCTTGTGCAGTGTGAGCGGAGGCGTTGTCTTGCAGGAACCAGACTCCTTTGGACAGCTTGCTGCACCTTTTCGTCTTCAGACTTGCCTTCAATTGGTCCAAAAGTTCAATGTAATAACTTGCATTGATGGTGGAACCCTTTTGAAGGTAGTCCACTACCAGTTTGCCCTCCTTATCCCAGAACACAAACGCCATCACCGTAGTGGCTGATTTTTGCACCCTGAACTTCTTAGGATAAGTAGAACCATTGTGCCTCCACTCTTTTGACTGCTCCTTGTTTTCAAGGTCATACAAATAAATCCAAGTCTTATCCATAGTGACCAGTCAATCCAGGAAGTTCTTATCAGTCCAAAAACGCTGACAAATGGACCGAAAAGTTTTCACTCGCTGCTTCACTGAACTGTTGTGAAACATTTGGGGACCCACTTTGCAGATTGCTTCCTCATGACCAAATGTTCATGGATAATGACACAAACATGTTCACGAGAAATCCCCATGATGTCTGCTATTGCTTTAGCTGAAATTTGTCGATTCCCCAGTGTGAGGTTATGCACAGCATCGACGATCTCCAAACAACAACCACTCTCGGTCGTCCAGGACATTCCTCATCATTGTTGCCGAAATGGCTCATTTTAAATTTGGCAACCCAGTTCTTAACTGTGGAATATGAAGGGCATTGATCCCCCAATGAATATTCTTCACAGACATTCCTTGCAGAAACAAGAATTTTATCATTCCTCTGCTCTCAGTTGCTGAGGATATCGCATTAGACTCCGCCATTTTGTTTTCCCACGTGCGTAGAACACTATTACCATAAGCAACAAACACACAATTTTGAAAACATATATTAAACACATAAGGCTTTCATGTGATGTAACATTCATTATCATAGAAACAAAACAAGATCACAAAGCCAAAGATCTATCAGCAGCCCATTGTATCAGGAATTAACTTTCTTGTGGAGGGACTATTCCAGTAATACACATATGTAGTGCCCCTGAATACATCAGGGTGCTACAGGGAACTGCATCCTTTTCCCACGGTGCAGGACCTACCCCCACCCATAGTTCCAAGTTCCCAGAAACCGGTGTCACCTCCATCAGCACAACAAATCGCAACCAGCAACTCACATCATGACCTGTCGGACACACCAGTGGGTTGGTCTAGCTGGAATAGGGCCACCCACCTAGGGGTCAGGCAGACTGGTCTTAGGGACGAAGTTTGTCTAGTGAGAGCCTTCAAAGTGAGAGGAGCTGGAGTGTTAGCTCCCGGGGAGCTAGACGAACCGAGGTTGGGTCGCAGACAGTGGTCCGGGACCAGAGGAGTCAGGGACCGGTAGCAGTGACATTGGATAAGGGTGTGACGGACATAGTCTTGGAGGACTTTTGGCACCAGAAATCCCAAAAGAACTGACTGGTACCGAGCACGACGGGGTACAGGACCCTAGGTCAGGAGCCGATTCAACGTCCTGACAATTGACCTGCAGAGGAAGGGAACCTTTAGGGTCCTTCCCAGAGAGCTCAGAGACTGAGGGCATCAGCACACCGCAGGGGACAGGGTTTTCCAGAGAAAGCAACCCACTAAAGTCCCAAGTGCCGGCCCTTGGAAGCAAGTCTTCACTTAAAAACTGAAGAACGGGACCTTACAGCTTCAAGCTATAGGGACCCACACGGACACAAAACTGTGCACTGAGGCAGGCTCCGGATTACTATGTGACACCGGTGGGACCGAGTACTTGGACGGGCTCCCCACAGTGGCAGCGACAGACAGAGAATTTGGTTTACCTACAGCGTGTGTGTCTCCTTTATAAACCTCATTCAGCACCACGACTACCGACAGTGAGTACCCTGGTCCCCTGCACCCTGCTCTCCCAAATAGCTACCAACACCCTGAGCCCGGGGCCTTCCTTACCTGTGGAGGGACTAACATCTGGCTGCTTCACTCCATCTGCCTCGGTACTCCTTACAGCAGCAGCGGTACTCCCATTACCGCAACCCACAGGTGGCGTCACAAACTTATCCCCTGTAAATACCTCCTTTATACGGATTAATGTGTCTGCCAAGCCGTGTCCAGATGACCCCCTCGAGCCACAATCCCGAATCCGAGCAGCCCGATTAACACCGGGGTGGCACACATACTCCAGTACCGAGGCACTGTCCGGCTTCCCTTCCAATGCCAGTCTCTATCTGGTTCCTTCATCCCTGGTACTTTTATTATTTCGCTACAATCTTGGTTAAGAGTATTAGAAGTACATGTGTGTACAGTCCTGAATATTTTGGAACTGTTACAATATTTCAGATATAATTCCAGCAAACTTGGAATTTTTCTGGGTGAAAGAGAGTGTGAGTTATGTAAACTTTGCCCCAAAGTGGATGATTCACTTAGTTTTTGGTTGGAGCTTTCACTGGCAGAACTCAAACGCCTCTATGATACCAACAGCATTGGCAAGTAAAATGTATACTGAAAAGCTTTGAGCTTGTCCATCAGGTTAGCAGGTAATCCTACTCTTGGTCTTGGGCCATGTGCACACGTTGAATATTTGGGGAGTTTTTTACCTCAGTATTTGTAAGGCCTCTTGTGATGACATTACAGACGATCAGGAGGCCTGGATGCTTTGAGAGCTGTGTTGAAGCCCTGCTGAGACTGATGGAGTCACTGGCAGAGGTAGCTTCTATTTTTTATTACATGTGGTCAATGGTCATATTCTATTTTTGGCTCTCAAGTTTTGCATTCAACTCTTATGGAAATTACGGTGGCAATTTACCATAGAGATTTCCAATATCTTACTATGTCAAAGCACTTCAGACCTGATCTTAGACAGCATCTACTAACATGAGCTATCCATCATAACATCTCATCAGACACTTACCTTCTTCCACAGCAGTCACAACACAGCCTCGCAAATGTATAGATCCCAATGGATCTTCATTCCCCTGTAAAAAAAAAATGACATGGCTTACTGGGAAAATTGCTATTTGTCTTACACTAAAGTTGTTTCTGGAAGTGGTATCACCAGGCAAATGCACCATAGGGGCATCAGTTAGGTGTCCTTATGCCCAATACCTATGGAGATGTGACCTACTGCAAGGTTCCCCATTGTCACAATCATAGTAACATTACTATATAAGTGACCTTGTGATTTATTTGTTTTTGCATTGTGACCCCAATAAACCTGGAAGTTATCTTTATGGGGCATTTTAGCATTGCATTATTGGTTTACACTAATTGTCCCTATAGCTGAAGCTGACATATTGCTTGCCCCCTGAAGATGCTGGGCAGTTCACAACCCCTAAAGGAAACCTGTTTCTTGCTAAAACAATATTTACTTGCAGATATAATGTTAATCTGCAGATAAATAGTATTAAAATGCTGCCTGGTCACCTTACTAAAAGTGCGGCTTTCAGTCATATAGGTGTGCACAGAGCGCTTAAAGTTATCACTCACTACTAGTGATGAGCGAGCATGCTTGTCACTACTCGGTACTCGCACGAGTATCACTGTACTCGGGCTGCTCGGCGGGGACCGAGTAATCTCGCGATACTCGTGCTTTACTCGTGGTCTTCATTTCTGCATGTTGGCGCTCTTTTGAGAGCCAGCCCTCATGCAGGGATTGGCTGGCAGACCACTGCAATGCCACAGCCCTGTTAGTTGTGGAATTGCAGTGATTGGCCGGCCTGCACAGCGTCACCGAGCCTTTATATAGGCCGGCGCGCTGTGCTCTGCTCACAGCTATTCTGACAGTGAGTGTAGGGAGAGTGTCGCTGATTCAGGGAAAGCTTTGCGGCCCTTTATAGTTAGTTCCGGAGCAGGGCTGCAAACAGTGTGACCAGAAGTCCTTCTCAGGACTATTCTAGTTGTATACAGGCAGGCAGGGTATAGCCAGGTCGGAGTACAGTAGCAGAGTCCTTCTCAGGACTATTGTTGCTATATACAGGCAGGGTATAGCCAGGTCGGAATACAGGCTAGTGACCAAAAGAGTCCTTGTCAGGACTATTGTAGCAGTATACAGGCAGGCAGGCAGGCAGGGTATAGCCAGGTCGGAATACAGGCTAGTGACCAGAAGAGTCCTTGTCAGGACTATTGTAGCAGTATACAGGCAGGCAGGCAGGGTATATATAGCCATTCCTAGTGGTGACCGTATACCAGCCTTCATCATATCTGGGGCTGGTGTACACAGTGTAAAACAGTCCAGATAGTGTCAGACTTCTCAGTAATTGTCGCTCCTAAAAACCAGTTAGGTTCTTATTGCGTCCGTGCTTGCATTTAAAAACAGCACGTGTGTGGCAGTCGGTGGCAGGGTACAGGTGCGCGTTTTGCACAAACTATTATATAACGCACAAGTCTAGTGTATAATACACGTCAGTCAGCAGTGTCTGATAGTGTCAGACTTCTCAGTAATTGTCGCTCCTAAAAACCAGTTAGGTTCTTATTGCGTCCGTGCTTGCATTTAAAAACAGCACGTGTGTGGCAGTCGGTGGCAGGGTACAGGTGCGCGTTTTGCACAAACTATTATATAACGCACAAGTCTAGTGTATAATACACGTCAGTCAGCAGTGTCTGATAGTGTCAGACTTCTCAGTAATTGTCGCTCCTAAAAACCAGTTAGGTTCTTATTGCGTCCGTGCTTGCATTTAAAAACAGCACGTGTGTGGCAGTCGGTGGCAGGGTACAGGTGCGCGTTTTGCACAAACTATTATATAACGCACAAGTCTAGTGTATAATACACGTCAGTCAGCAGTGTCTGATAGTGTCAGACTTCTCAGTAATTGTCGCTCCTAAAAACCAGTTAGGTTCTTATTGCGTCCGTGCTTGCATTTAAAAACAGCACGTGTGTGGCAGTCGGTGGCAGGGTACAGGTGCGCGTTTTGCACAAACTATTATATAACGCACAAGTCTAGTGTATAATACACGTCAGTCAGCAGTGTCTGATAGTGTCAGACTTCTCAGTAATTGTCGCTCCTAAAAACCAGTTAGGTTCTTATTGCGTCCGTGCTTGCATTTAAAAACAGCACGTGTGTGGCAGTCGGTGGCAGGGTACAGGTGCGCGTTTTGCACAAACTATTATATAACGCACAAGTCTAGTGTATAATACACGTCAGTCAGCAGTGTCTGATAGTGTCAGACTTCTCAGTAATTGTCGCTCCTAAAAACCAGTTAGGTTCTTATTGCGTCCGTGCTTGCATTTAAAAACAGCACGTGTGTGGCAGTCGGTGGCAGGGTACAGGTGCGCGTTTTGCACAAACTATTATATAACGCACAAGTCTAGTGTATAATACACGTCAGTCAGCAGTGTCTGATAGTGTCAGACTTCTCAGTAATTGTCGCTCCTAAAAACCAGTTAGGTTCTTATTGCGTCCGTGCTTGCATTTATAAACAGCACGTGTGTGGCAGTCGGTGGCAGCGTCAGGCTCCACGTTGTCCCTGGATAGAGACGTGCATGAGGGCCTCAAAACATTGTTCCCATTGCAAAGGAGTGGGTCTCCTGTCGTTGTAATGTCCATTCTGCAAAGAATGGGCGAAAAAATTTACCACTGGGGGTATACCTGAAACAAAGGCCTAAGTATTGCAATTTGTAACGGTCATCATCATGGAGGCGCATGAGGAGAAGGAGGAGCAGTCCAGCGATTAGCCAAACTCCAGAAGTGTGTACCCATGGGTGAGTGGAGGTACATGGCAAACTTTAAATTCCGCTCTCATTTGCTGGTGGTGTGGTGAAGTCTGGCCCAATCCAACCCTTGTTCATCTTGATCAGAGTCAGCTTGTCAGCATTTTCAGTTGACAGGCGGGTGCGTTTATCTGTAATGATTCCACCTGCGGCACTAAAAACACGCTCTGACAAAACGCTAGCAGCAGGGCAGGCCAGGCCTTCCAAGGCGTAGAGAGCCAATTCATGCCACGTGTCCAGCTTGGATACCCAATAATTGTAAGGCACAGAGGAATGTCGGAGTACAGTTGTTCGATCTGCAAGGTACTCCTTCAGCATCTGGGCAAACTTAGGATTTCTTGTGGCACTACCCCGCACCTCAGGGGCTGTGGTACGTGAGGGGCTGAGAAAACTGTCACACATCTTAAAGACTGTTCCCCTACCTCTGGCGGATTGGACTTGTGCCTCTCTCGGCTGTACGCCTCGGTTGTCCACTGATTCATGACCTATGCCGCTAGCGTTTTGTGAGGGGAATGCTTTGCCTACTTCCGTGACTATGGCCTTCTGGAACTGCTGCATTTTGCCTGACCTCTCCGCCTCGGGAATAAGAGACATAAAGTTCTCCTTTTAGCGTGGGTCTAACAGTGTTACCAACCAGTAATGATTGTCGGCCAAGATGTTCTTAACGCGAGGGTCACGAGACAGGCAGCTTACCATAAAGTCAGCCATGTGTGCCAGACTCTTAACAGCCATCACTTCAGTATCCTGACCGACACGATGACTGAACATGCTGTCCTCCTCCTCCTCATCATCTACCCTGTCCTCTGGCCAGCCACGCTGAACCGAGGATATGACTGCATGTCATATCCTCAATTTGGCCAGAGAGTTGCTCCATGTCTTCATCCTCCTCCTCGTCATAGTCCTCCACTGCACGTTGTGATGAGACGAGGCTGGGCTGTGTGTTATCATCACCCACACCCACTACTGTTTCTTGCTGAAACTCATCGCGCTCCGCCTGCAATGCATCATGTTTGTTTTCTGAGCAGAGACCATTTTAGAAGGCAGAGAAGCGGTATGGTGACGCTAATAATGTCGTCATCGCCGCTCACCATCTTGTTGTAGTCCTCAAAGTTTTGGCGGATGGTGCATAGGTCGGACATCCATCTCCACTCCTCAGGTGTTATGTGTGGAGTTTGACCCATTTCCCGACGGCTTAGGTGATGCAGGTACTCAACAACTGCCCTCTTCTGCTCACATATCCTGACCAACATGTGCAGAGTTGAATTCCAACGCGTGGGGACATCACACACCAGTCTGTGTGCCGGAAGATGCAAACGGCGTCTTAAGGCGGCAAGGCCGGCTGAAGCAGTAGGTGACTTTCGAAAATGTGCAGACAGGCGGCGAACTTTTACCAGCAGATCAGACAGCTCTGACTATGACTTTAGAAACCGCTGAACCTCGAGGTTGAGCACATGGGCCAAGCATGGAACATGTGTCAGCTGGCCTCGCCTCAAAGCCGCCACCAGGTTCCGGCCATTGTCACACACCACCTTTCCTGGCTTTAGGTTCAGAGTTGTGAGCCAGTGATCTGCCTGCTGTTTCAGAGCTGTCCACACCTCTTCTGCATTGTGGGGTTTGTCACCTATGCAGATTAGCTTCAGCACTGCCTGTTGCCGCTTCGCCGAGGCAGTGCTGCAGTGCTTCTGTGTCGCCCTGGACAAGCCAGGGGCCACAGAGCACAACACTTAAACACCCCACACTCCCTGCAGGCATATCATAGTCAAAACACAAAATCCTTGTTGCCTTCCCCAGGGGCTGTTGTCCACACCAGGGTGTGGAGCCAGGCGGTTGGTCTCCACCCACCGAGGAGGAGGGAAAACACAGGCAGTGAGAGTTAAGCTAAGGAAGTGGAAGGAGGAAAGTAGTAGAGAGGAGAAAAGTGACAGCAAAGAGCCTGAAGTTGGTCCGGGTGTGTGGCCTGGACAGGACAGCAAGGTTGGCAGGATGTGGTGACCGTCTGCAGTGGAGGCCGATTGGAGTCTGCCGTAAGGACCGTGGACGGGTGGTGACCCGGCCGTACCGGACCGGTATACAAAGCGAAGCCAGCACCATTGGCAGAGGACTTTCGGATCCCGGCAAGGCTTGGTGTCGCCGTGAATTTGCCAAATCCGTTATTGAAGGGGACCTCAGGGTTTCCAAACAGCCAAGTCCAGATAGAAGGCAACCGTACAACCGTGAAGGGGAGACACAGCCACCGGCAAGGGCAACCGTCTCCCAGGGCCAGCGCCTGTGGGCAAAAGGGGCTCCTCCGGCCCATATCCAGGTCAGGGAGCGGGTTACCGTTGGGAAACCATCACTACCAACACTTAACTTCGGTGCAGGGAGAGACAGTCATCACTAACCTGCAGGGAGGAACAACCGCAGCCGTCCGAGTGACCTGTCCATCCAGCCACTTGTTTTACCCTGAACTGTGTCATCATCATTGGGCTGAGTGAGTACCTCCGTGCCGTGCGGCACAGCGCTGCCCCTGCGACCATGCACTTCATCAGGCCCCGCAACCCGCCTGTCATCCATCTCTACCCCATCACCAGGCCCCGGGACAACCAACCCCCCTACCCACGTAGGGGAGAAATAACAACAAAGCTGCTCCCTGTCACAGGCTCCCGGGATCCCCGTCCAGAGCAGCGGTGGTGTCCACACAATCACCACAACCGTGGGTGTCGTCACGGACAATATCCCCAAAACCCAAACCACCCCTTTTCACTCACGGGCGAGTAGCGCCGCTCGAGTCCCCGGGATCCGGCCATCGCTCGAGCCAACGAGCAGCAGCAGCCGTAGAGCTGCGTCAGCCGGACCCGAGCAGTGGGAGAGCGCACCGTCCCCTCCTCCGCCAGCGACACTTACAGCTTGGGACTGGTGTGGAGGGTAAAGTGGATCAGGATGCGCAGGAGGAGGAGGAGGCTGAGGAGCATGACATTCCGGAGCTGTAGAGTGTGTGTGAAACCCTGACTGAGGTAGGGCCTGCAAAACTTGGTGTGTGAAGGACGTATTCCGTCCCTCGCTCAGACTGGGTCCCAGCTTGCACAATATTAACCCAGTGTGACGTCAACGAGATGTAGCGGCCTTGCCCACATGCACTTGTCCACGTGTCTGTGGTTAGGTGGACTTTGGCTGAAACAGCGTTGTTCCGGGCACGTGTGATGTTTTGTGACACGTGGTTAGTTATGCAATGCGGGGACGGCACACAGGGAGAAATAGTGGCGGCTGTGGACCGAGTAACGTGGGACAGCTGCCACCATCAGTTCGCGGAATGCTTCTGTCTCAACCAGCCTAAAAGGCAACATTTCCAGCGCAAGCAGTCGCGAAATGTTAGCATTTAGAACTGTGGCATGTGGGGTGTTGGCAGTGTATTTGCGCCTGCGCTCAAAGGTTTGCTGAATGGATAACTGAACGTTGCGCTGGGACAAGGACGTGCTTGATGATGGTGTTCTTTCTGCGTAGGCAACTGCAGGTGCAGGAGTGGAGGAGGCTTGTTCGCAGGCAGCATGGACAGGGGATTGGCTCGCATGCACAACCAGCGAAGACGTAGCAGTGACATCAGCAAGCACTGCTCCTCGACTCTGTTGTACTTCCCACAAAGTCGGGTGCTTGGCTGACATGTGCCTGATCATGCTGGTGGTGGTCAGGCTGCTAGTTTTGGTACCCCTGCTGATGCTGGCATGGCAGGTGTTGCAAATGGCCTTTTTAGAATCATCTGGAGCCAACTTAAAAAACTGCCAGTGTCAGAGTTCCTGGTTTTCCAGTTTTCTTTTGAAAGAGCTTGCCCTTTGTTAACATGGAGTTTTCTGTTATGTTGCCCTACTTCCTGTCCATCTGTTTAAAAGCCGCCCCTAAAGCTTAGTCCAGTGCCTGAGTATACTGCTTCCTGTGTGCTCCTGCCCTGCTGCTTTTGGTTCCTGATTGTTATTCGGATCCTCTTGGAAAACAACCGACACCGACTCTGGACTTCATCTGGTATCATCTAGCTGTACCTGGACTCCGTTTGCCGTCTTTGGTCGGAACTTCTGCCCGGTTCCTTCCGTTTAATACCACTCTGGACTCACATCACGTACAGACATTTTTCGACTTACCTATTGCCCTTTTGTGTCCCGGCTGCTGCGCATTTAGGGCTTCTGGGGTGATTGCCAGACAGTCCCTGTATAGGGGTTTGCTGTTGGTGGTCTCCCTGGGGGAGTCCGGTGCGCGGTACCGGGAATTCCCTTTCGCTCAGTCCCTGGAAGGTATTTCCTGTATTTATGTTCTACTGTGTTTTTGTTCCGTTTATGTACATATTTGCTGGTTGCATATTATAAATGTCTTGCACCAAGAACTCGTCTCTGGTTGTCATTGCCCTAACGCAATCGAAATCCTCAATACATACAATAGTATTACAGCCAGACTCGGGAAGACCTAACATTTGTACAGGCACCTTGTGTCGTGTTGTTCCGGGGAACAGTTGACTGACGTCTGCCTGGGGCCACCACTCTGCTTCTTACTGCCTGTTGTGATGCTACGCCTCCCTCCCCCTGTGCACTGCTGTCCTCGCTCTGCATATCCTCCTGCCAGGTTGGGTCAGTTACTGGATCATCCACCACGTCGTCTTCCTCTTCCGCACCCTGCTCCTCCTCCTGACTTCCTGACAATTGTGTCTCATCATCGGCCACCCCTTGTTGAGACACGTTGCCAACTTCGTGAGAACGTGGCTGCTCAAATATTTGTGCATCTGTACATACAATCTCGTCATGGCCCACTTCAACAGGAGCTGGCGAGAGGCCAGAATTTGTGAATGGAAACGTGAACGAACAGCTATTCCGAGTGTCCAAGTGTGGGATCAGTAATGTCCGTGGACGTGTACTCGGCCTGGTGGTAGGAAGGAGGATCAGGTTCTGAAATGTGCGGTGCAGTATCACGGCTACTGACACTTGACCGTGTGGAAGACAGAGTGTTTGTGGTGGTGCCAATCTGACTGGAAGCATTATCCGCTATCCAACTAACAACCTGTTGACACTGGTCTTGGTTCAAGAGGGGTGTACTGCTGCGGTCCCCAAGAATTTGGGACAGGACGTGCGAGCGACTAGATGTGGCCCTTTGTTGTGGCGAAATTAGAGCTTGCACACAACCTCGGTGTCTGCCTGCACCACCATCACGTCCACTTCCTTGTTCGTTGACAACGCCCTTGCGCATTTTGCAATGCTGTGCTGATGTGTATTCACTAGACTTGTGTGTTATATCCAAGTTTGTGCAAAACTCACACAAATGCAGCGGAAAGCTGCCACCAACAGGCACACACGTGCGGTTTTTAAATGCAAGCACGGAGGCACTAAGAACCTAACAGGTCTCTATCCAGGGACAACGTAGAGCCTCCCAATGTTTGGCTTCCCTGCCTAAGGGCTATACTATAATACACCCACTTCCTTCCAATGGGCACTTCAGGTTTACAGGCCTTCATGCACGTCTCTATCCAGGGACAACGTGGAGCCTCCCAATGTTTGGCTTCCCTGCCTAAGGGCTATACTATAATACACCCACTTCCTTCCAATGGGCACTTCAGGTTTACAGGCCTTCATGCACGTCTCTATCCAGGGACAACGTGGAGCCTCCCAATGTTTGGCTTCCCTGCCTAAGGGCTATACTATAATACACCCACTTCCTTCCAATGGGCACTTCAGGTTTACAGGCCTTCATGCACGTCTCTATCCAGGGACAACGTGGAGCCTCCCAATGTTTGGCTTCCCTGCCTAAGGGCTATACTATAATACACCCACTTCCTTCCAATGGGCACTTCAGGTTTACAGGCCTTCATGCACGTCTCTATCCAGGGACAACGTGGAGCCTCCCAATGTTTGGCTTCCCTGCCTAAGGGCTATACTATAATACACCCACTTCCTTCCAATGGGCACTTCAGGTTTACAGGCCTTCATGCACGTCTCTATCCAGGGACAACGTGGAGCCTCCCAATGTTTGGCTTCCCTGCCTAAGGGCTATACTATAATACACCCACTTCCTTCCAATGGGCACTTCAGGTTTACAGGCCTTCATGCACGTCTCTATCCAGGGACAACGTGGAGCCTCCCAATGTTTGGCTTCCCTGCCTAAGGGCTATACTATAATACACCCACTTCCTTCCAATGGGCACTTCAGGTTTACAGGCCTTCATGCACGTCTCTATCCAGGGACAACGTGGAGCCTCCCAATGTTTGGCTTCCCTGCCTAAGGGCTATACTATAATACACCCACTTCCTTCCAATGGGCACTTCAGGTTTACAGGCCTTCATGCACGTCTCTATCCAGGGACAACGTGGAGCCTCCCAATGTTTGGCTTCCCTGCCTAAGGGCTATACTATAATACACCCACTTCCTTCCAATGGGCACTTCAGGTTTACAGGCCTTCATGCACGTCTCTATCCAGGGACAACGTGGAGCCTCCCAATGTTTGGCTTCCCTGCCTAAGGGCTATACTATAATACACCCACTTCCTTCCAATGGGCACTTCAGGTTTACAGGCCTTCATGCACGTCTCTATCCAGGGACAACGTGGAGCCTCCCAATGTTTGGCTTCCCTGCCTAAGGGCTATACTATAATACACCCACTTCCTTCCAATGGGCACTTCAGGTTTACAGGCCTTCATGCACGTCTCTATCCAGGGACAACGTGGAGCCTCCCAATGTTTGGCTTCCCTGCCTAAGGGCTATACTATAATACACCCACTTCCTTCCAATGGGCACTTCAGGTTTACAGGCCCTCATGCACGTCTGTATGCAGGGGCATTGGTGAACCTCACAATTTAGGACTGCCCTGGCAAAGGAAAATACTACAAAGACTCACTTCCTCAAAATGGGCACATTAGACTCAAGAGGCCTTCATGTACGTCTCTTCTCAGGGACATCGGAGTGCCACACAATGTTTTCACGTAAAATCTTTCATGTATTGATCTCAAAAAGTAACATACACCAGCTCTATCTCACTATTGGGTATGTGCCCTTAACATTTCCGCCATGAAAAATCATTTTGGGGTCATTTTGGAAGGTTTTCTGGTGAGTCCGTAAAAATGGCGTAAAACGCGGACAAAATTGTTCACAGCTGTGACTTTTGAGTGATAAATGCTTCAAGGGGTCTTCCCCATGCTGTTGCCATGTCATTTGAGCACTCTTCTGAGACTTTTGTGACATTTTTAGGGTTTCTCCATGCTGCCGGGAGGTCATTTCACAAAAATACTCGGGTCTCCCATAGGATAACATTGGGCTCGTTGCTCGGGCCGAGTACACGAGTATCTTGGGAGGCTCGGCCCGAGCTTCGAGCACCCGAGCTTTTTAGTACTCGCTCATCACTACTCACTACTGTTAACTACTGCTGTAATCACTCTATGGGACTTTGATTGATAGCCCACTATGCACAGATGCACTGTTGAAAAGCGAGCTGTCAATCAAAGTTTTGGGGAAAGATTACAGCTAAAGTAAACAGTATAGTGACTGATAACTAACTGCTCCATGCACACTCCCATGACTGAAAGCCAGCAGCTATTGGCAGGATATAAGTTAATTTGTCACAGTAGTTGCACCTTCAGAAAGGGGGCCAGGCAGCATTTTAACTCTTTTTACCTGCAGAGTGACCCAGTGTCTGCTTGTATATAGTAATTTTTTCACATGGCAGGTTCCCTCCAACCTCCTAATACTCCATTATGGATATAGCCATTATATGTCAAGAACTTTGGAGGGAGCTCAGCAGCAAAGCGAGATCCACACAGGGCAGATGCCGGCTATATTATAGCCGTCATCTGCCTTTAACAACAGCAATCGGCAATTGACAGTGGCATTTAAGCCCCATGTTCCAGCCGATACTTTAGTTTGGGTGACCATCAACTTCATTATCATGCAATCTCATAGGAATAGGGAAACGATAGGCTCCTATGACAGCTGGGGGACGGTCATATAACATCCAGCTTGTGGCTGAGTGTATAGAAGACAGTAATTTTTACTATATACACAGTGATACTTTGGTATTGGTGTATATAGTAGAAGCAAAAAGTTAATCACAGATTAAGGCCCTCTAAGGCAACTAACAATGTAAAAAAGTAATGAAAAAAAAGTTTAAAAAAAAATGTAAATAAGAAGTTATAAAAATTTGAATCACCCCATTGTTTCAAAGTTAACAATACAGAAATGTAAAAAAAAACCCAAAACATATGTGGAAACATTGTGACCACAAAAGTCGGATCTATGAAAATATAAAA
Organism: Anomaloglossus baeobatrachus; assembly: GCF_048569485.1. Lineage (NCBI taxonomy): Eukaryota > Metazoa > Chordata > Amphibia > Anura > Aromobatidae > Anomaloglossus > Anomaloglossus baeobatrachus. Next base: position 78,525,551 of record NC_134355.1, on the reverse strand, counting down.
TTTATTTAACTAGATCTGTAAAAACTGTAAAGAGAAAATTTCACTTCACTCGAAGGGTTTTTATTTTCCAGAACACTGTATGATAAAAAGGATGATGTCATTAAAAATGAAAAAGAAAAGTCACAATAATAAAGCCTTCATATGCCTTTGACAGCGGGTAAATAAAATTTATGGCACTTGGAAGAAGAGTAGGGAAAATAAAAGAGTAAAAATAAAATTAAAAAAAAAAAAATGACTTGGTCCTTAAAGGAGATCTGCGAGCAGGTTTTTGCTATATAATCTGTAGACGGCGTTAACACAAATAGATTAGACAACTAGATATGCTTCTTTCACCACACTGTGTGCAGTTGTTTAACTCCAATATTTGTTTTAGCTTCAGAAGATTATCATTGCCATGCTAGGTGGTCAGCTAGGCTGGCATTCTCCCTGCTATGATTAGCATCTCACTGGCAACGAACATTATCAATAGAGGGCCTGGTGGGGGCAGGGGCAGCTTTCTCAGCTCTGCTGCATTGATAAATCGAAAAACTCTGATTGGTTTAGAACCGCTGCACCCAGTAAAGTAAGTGATATATCTTTGGATTCAGAATCTATGCCTATATCATGCTGCTCTCAGAAGAGTTAGTAAAAACCTGCTGACAGATTCCCTTTAAGGCTTAAAAAATAATAAAAGATTCTCTAGAATTATTTTATAGGGAATGCAAATATTTACTAAAATGTACAGTACATGATGTTACTAGAGCGGCACTAAAAGGTAGAAAGTGTGAAGATAGTTCATCCAAAACTAGATTCTAGAGTTTTAATGTCATTATCATCATAGAATTAATGCATATTTCAATACACATACCATTTTTGAAGGGTGTTTGTGTTACTAAGTATTTTTACATATGTCAGTGTCTCGTGAAGAGTGGGACTTATGTAAATGTGTCCCATAATACATATCTGGTAAGCTTTGTAGGTGTCCCTGGCCTAAACAGGGGGCTTATGTCTCACAAATGGGAATTCTTATATGGGAAGGTATGCTTTCCAATGTCATCCTAACCACTGAATGAAAAAAAAAATAAAATATATATATATACAGTCCCTACAAGTAGTATTCAACCCCCTGCAGATTTAGCAGGTTTACACTTTCTGAATTAACTTGGCATTGTGACATTTGGACTGTAGATCAGCCTGGAAGTGTGAAATGCACTGCAGCAAAAAAGAATGTTATTTCTTTTTTTTTTTTTTTTAAATTGTGAAAAGTTTATTCAGAGGGTCATTTATTATTCAACCCCTCAAACCACAAGAATTCTGTTTGGTTCCCCTAAAGTATTAAGAAGTATTTCAGGCACAAAGAACAATGAGCTTCACATGTTTGGATTAATTATCTCTTTTTCCAGCCTTTTCTGACTAATTAAGACCCTCTCCAAACTTGTGAACAGCACTCATACATGGTCAACATGGGAAAGACAAAGGAGCATTCCAAGGCCATCAGAGACAAGATCGTGGAGGGTCACAAGGCTGGCAAGGGGTACAAAACCCTTTCCAAGGAGTTGGGCCTACCTGTCTCCACTGTTGGGAGCATCATCCGGAAGTGGAAGGCTTATGGAACTACTGTTAGCCTTCCACGGCCTGGACAGCCTTTGAAAGTTTCCTCCCGTGCCGAGGCCAGGCTTGTCCGAAGAGTCAAGGCTAACCCAAGGACAACAAGGAAGGAGCTCCGGAAAGATCTCATGGCAGTGGGGACATTGGTTTCAGTCAATACCATAAGTAACGTACTTCACCGCAATGGTCTCCGTTCCAGACGAGCCCGTAAGGTACCTTTACTTTCAAAGCGTCATATCAAGGCTCGTCTACAGTTTGCTCATGATCACTTGGAGGACTCTGAGACAGACTGGTTCAAGGTTCTCTGGTCTGATGAGACCAAGATCGAGATCTTTGGTGCCAACCACACACGTGACGTTTGGAGACTGGATGGCACTGCATACGACCCCAAGAATACCATCCCTACAGTCAAGCATGGTGGTGGGAGCATCATGCTGTGGGGCTGTTTCTCAGCCAAGGGGCCTGGCTATCTAATCCGCATCCATGGGAAGATGGATAGCACGGCCTACCTGTAGATTTTGGCCAAGAACCTCCGCTCCTCCATCAAGGATCTTAAGATGGGTCGTCATTTCATCTTCCAACAAGACAACGACCCAAAGCACACAGCCAAGAAAACCAAGGCCTGGTTCAAGAGGGAAAAAATCAAGGTGTTGCAGTGGCCTAGTCAGTCTCCTGACCTTAACCCAATTGAAAACTTGTGGAAGGAGCTCAAGATTAAAGTCCACATGAGACACCCAAAGAACCTAGATAACTTGGAGAAGATCTGCATGGAGGAGTGGGCCAAGATAACTCCAGAGACCTGTGCCGGCCTGATCAGGTCTTATAAAAGACGATTATTAGCTGTAATTGCAAACAAGTGTTATTCCACAAAATATTAAACCTAGGGGTTGAATAATAATTGACCCACACTTTTATGTTGAAAATGTATTAAAAATTTAACTGAGCAACATAACTTGTTGCTTTGTAAGATTTATGCATCTGTTAATAAATCCTGCTCTTGTTTGAAGTTTGCAGGCTCTAACTTATTTGCCTCTTATCAAACCTGCTAAATCTGCAGGGGGTTGAATACTACTTGTAGGCACTGTATATATATATATATATATATATATATATATATATATATATATATATATATACACACACACCTATATATAGCTATATATAGATACATCTATATATATATATATACATACACACACATCGATGTGCATATATATATGTATGTATATATCTATATATATAATTGCCTTATTCTGTCTGTCTGTCTTGCTCCAAAATTCTGTCGTTACCGCGACAAGCTTCTCATTGGCCGCCTCGCCTCGGCTCCGCCCCTCGCACGGATTGGCCTCTCGCCCCGGCCCCCTGCACGCATTGGCAACTCGGCCACGCCCCGCCCCCCTCACGCATTGCACGCCTGCCCTGGCCCCGCACGCATTCCCCGAACCGACATGGAGCCCCGAGTCCCAGATGAGTGCTGTAACCCCGGGAGCCCACACCAGCGTACGCCAGCAACCCAGCCGACACATACTCTCGCATTGCTGGGGTTTCCGGCGTACGCTGGTGTGGGCTCCCGTGCTTGCGAGGGGGCGGGGTACTCTGGTAACCATGGTTCACATCGGGTAATATTGTGTAGCATGGTTACCAGCGTACACCGGCTCCCAGTACACATGTGCAGAAGAGAGAAGACAGAAGAAAGAAGACCCCCGATCATACTCACCAGAAGCCGACTGGGAGTCGGTGAGCACATCAAGGTCCTGCAGCGGCGGAACACACACACACGCACACACATAAGAACAGACACACACACACACATCAGATCACACTCACTCTCACACACACCTCACACACACATCAGATCGCATCCACACACTCACAACATCCAGTGATATCGCTTGCTTCTCGGCGGCGATACTGTGCGTACAGTGACCTTCCAGGACCTGCCGGAGGATCACATGGCCGGAAGCATGTGGTATCTCCGGATGTTGTGAGTTTGTGAGCGTGTATGTGCGATATCGTCAATGTGTGTGTGCGTGTATGCGATCGTGTGTGTGCGTGAATGTGATCGGGTGTGTGGGTGTATGCGTGTATGCGATCGGGTGTGTGCGTGTATGCGATTGGGTGTGTGCGTGTATGCGATCGGATGTGTGCGTGTCGGTAGAAGGCAGAGGAGCACGGCGTGCAGCACAGCTGCTGGGACCGCCCACCGGAGGGCACAGGCAGAAGTGGGGTGTGAGTGTATGCGATCAGTTGTGTGCGTGTATACTGTCTGATGTGTGACTGTGCAGCATGGGGGATAGAGCACAATGGGGAGTGCGCAGCATGGGGGATGGAGCATGATGGGGAGTGCGCAGCATGGGGGATGGAACACGATGGGGAGTGCGCAGCATGGGGGATGGAGCACGATGGGGAGTGCGCAGCATGGGGGATGGAGCACGATGGGGGGTGCGCAGCATGGGGGATGGAGCACGATGGGGGGTGCGCAGCATGGGGGATGGAGCACGATAGGGAGTGCGCAGCATGGGGGATGGAGCACGATGGGGGGTGCGCAGCATGGGGGATGGAGCACGATGGGGGTGCACACCTCCCCCCCAAAACACACACACACACACTGCCACAAGCGCACTGCACAAAACACCACACACACACTGGGAACCACAAACACCGCCCTACACAGACACCCACACACATAGACAATGCCACACACACAACACCCAACACACAAACACCGCAGCATACACAAATATACGCACATACCGCACAACACACATGTGTCGCCCTGGACAAGACAGGGGCCACAGAGAACAACACCAACACACCCCACACTCCCTGCAGGCACATCAAGGTCAGACACAAAACCCTTGTTGCCTTCCTCCAGGGGCTGATGTCCACACCAGGGGGTGGAGCCAGGCGGTTGGTCTCCACCCACCGAGGAGTTCACAATCCTGGAGGCGGGAAAACCAGGCAGTTGAGCTCAGGCAGAGCTAGAGAGCAGTTTGAGGAGTGGAGAGATAGAGTTTGGAGAGGAGAGAGAGCAGTTGAGTAGTGAAAGTGGAAAGAGAAAAGTAACAGCAAAACAGCCTGAAGTTGGTCCGGGTGTGTGGCCCGGACAGATCAGCAAGGTTGGCGGACGGTGGTGACCGTCTGCAGGAGTGGCCGATTGGAGTATACCGTAAGGACCGTGGACGGGTGGTGGCCCGGCGGTACCGGACCGGTACACAAAGAGAAGCCAGCACCAGTGGCAGGGGCCTTTCGGACCCCGGCAAGGCTAGGAGTCGCCGTGAAGTTGCCGAATCCGTTAGTGAAGGGGACCTCCGGGTTTCCAAACAGTCAAGTCCCGATAGAAGGCAACAGTCCAACCCAGTGAGAGAGACACCGCCACCGCCAAGGCAACCGTTTCTCAGGGCCAGCGCCTGCGGGCAAAAGGGGCTCCCCCGGCTCACATCCAAGTCGGGGAGCGGGTTACCGGTGGGAACCCATCGAAACCGTAAGACAGCGTAGGTGCAGGGAAAAGACAGTCACCGCTAACCTGCAGGGAACTACAACACCGCAGCCGTCCGAGGGACCCGTCCATACAGCCGCTTGTTTTACCGTAAACTGTGTCATCATCATTGGGCTGAGTGAGTACCTCCATGCTGTGCGGCACAGCGCTGCCCCTGCGACCCTGCACCTCAACAGGCCCCGCAACCCGCCTGTCAACAACCCTTACCCCATCACCGGGGCCCGGGACAACCAACCCCCTACCCACGGAGGGGAGAACTAACAACCAAGCTGCTCCCTGTCACCGCTCCCGGGATCCCCATCCAGAGCAGCGGTGGTGTCACCAAAATCACCACAACCGTGGGTGGCGTCACGGACAATATTCCCAAAACCAAACCACCCCTTTTCACTCACGGGCGAGGAGCGCCGCTCGAGTCCCCGGGATCCGGCCCATCGCTCGAGCCACCAAGCAGCAGCAGCCACAGAGCCGCAGCAGCCGGACCCGAGCAGTGGGAGAGCGCAGCGTCCCCTCCTCCGCCCGCGACAACTTGGCGTCACGAACAGGATCTTACCGCTCTGCCGTTGGGTAGAGGTGCGCCTTGTTACCGCCGGAGGTGTCCGGCCGGGAAATTTGAAAAGCCGCCATCTTGGGCGCGAAGAGTTCCCGCTCGAGCGTCTCCTCGAGTAGTGGAGGCGCGAAGGCCAAGACCCCGCCCCGATAGAGGAGGGGCCGGAAAGAAACTAAGGGGGACGGAAACAAGATGTCTGCGCCCAACGAAACCGCCGGAGTAGCGGCGGACGCAGCCGCGGAAGCACCCGTAAATGGGAATGGGCCTGCCCAGGTCCCGGCCGCACTGGCGGGAGGCGCCGCGTCCCCAGTTCTTGCTCTGGTGATGCCGTTCTCTTTGCCGTATGTGCCCGGAGCTGCCTGGCTACCGCAGTACGATGGGAAACCTGATGCCTTGCAGGTTTTCCGGAAAAAACTTAGTCCGCTGCTAGAATTGTACCCCCTGACTGATAAGCAGCGTGCAGCGCTAGTGCTGGGGCAGCTAACCGGCGCGACTGAGCAAGAGGCGGAGACCTGGGCCGAGGGGGACCGGTCCTCTGTAGCCACCATCTTTGAAAAGCTGCAGACTGCATTTGAGACCCGTACCGAGGCAGAGTTGCGGATGCAGTTCTATCAATGCCAGCAACGGCCCGCAGATAGCATCTGGGACTATGCTCTGCGCCTGCAAACCGCACTCCGCACACTGAAGCGGGTGGACACCATCAGCAGTGTGGACAGTAACAAAATGCTCAGTGAGCAGTTCGTGCAGGAGATGAGGTCCTCTGAGGACCGTAAGCAGCTTCGGCTGTGGGCCCTAGAACATCCTGACGTGGACTTTGCTGTATTAAAAGAACGGGCCATCAAAGCTCTGCAACCCCCTGCATTGGAAGCTCCTGAGCCAACCCTGTGGCCAGTTGAGACTGCTCCTGTTATGGTGGCTCCTACCAGACCGACACCTCCAGTGCCTGCAGCCCCAAGCGGGGCAATGGAGGAGCTCGCTGCTCGAGTTCGCCGCATGGACGGGGACCTTGCTAAGATTCTCGCCGCACTCCAGCCTCCAACCAGATCTCAGGCACCGGTGGAGATGCAGCTCGCCGACAGCCCGGAGGACGTCCCCTGGATGCAGCGGAGAAGGGCCAATGGCTCGCGGAACGGGGCCCCAATCTGTTACAAGTGCAGCAAACCTGGCCACTACGCCCGACGGTGTCCGTTAAACGAGCAACCCCTGGGGCCACGGGCCAATCCTCAGGAGTAGAACCCCATGGCCCCCCAGACTGGCGGGACCGGTACATCGGGGCCCGGCCTATCATCCCCGTGGCTGTGGATGGGTTACCGGTGATGGCTCTCCTGGACACTGGATCACAGGTAACCACTAAACCATACACACTGTATCAACGGTATTGGGGGAAAGACGAGCTGGCTCCCCCAGATGCTAGTATAACACTGATTGCTGCTGATGGACTCCCATTGACCCAAGTGGGATACAAACAAGTGGCCATGACTGTGGGGCGAGCTGAACTGCAACACCAGGGTATGATTGTGATAATGAATGAACCCAGTGATCATAACCCGAAGATAGTGCTAGGAACCAATGTGATGGAGCACTGTATGAGTGATGTGCTGACCCTACTGCAGCAGCTGGCTGCCACGGCGGCGGGGAGTCGACAGAGAGCTGTGCAGCATGAGATCCGAGCCTTGATGTACCGCCAGCATGTGAACTCGACAGGAAGAGAGATTGGTGGGGTGAGAGTGATGGATGTTGCCCCGTTGATTGTGCCCCCTAGGAGCGAGATGATGATTTGGTGTAGGGCAGCAGTAGGGCCCCAGGGACGTGACTACCATGCCATGATAGAGCCCATGCCCCCCGAGCACTAGCCCACAGTAATGGCCGCCCGAGGGGTGGTAGATGTAAAGAAGGGGAGAGTGCCTGTGAGGGTAATGAACTGCGGGGAGGAAGAAGTCAGGCTTCCCCGGTATGCTACACTTGCCAAGTTGCTCACTCTGGATCCCCACACCATCCGCGAGGCAGTTCCCCCAACCTCACCACCGACTGCCAGCACTCACCCGCCCCAAGGGGAGTTAGATGAGTGGCACCAACAGCTACATGTAGGCACTATCACACAGAAGGGGTATACCGGGTGGTACGGGAGTATGAACAAGTTTTTAGCAAACACCCCCTAGACTTTGGGCAGATTAAAGGGGTCCAACACCATATCCCCACCGGTGAACATCCCCCTATCAAAGAGAGGTACAGGCCTATTCCCCCTGCACACTACCAATGTGCCAAGGACATGTTGAGGAACATGAGAGAGGCAGGGCTCATCAGGGACAGTTGTAGTCCCTGGACCGCCCCGTTGGTACTGGTTAAGAAGAAGGACGGCACCATGCGGATGTGTGTGGATTACCGGAAGATTAACCAGGTAACGCATAAAGATGCTTACCCACTGCCCCGTATTGAAGAGTCTTTGGCCGCACTGAGAACTGCAAATTACTTCTCTACCCTTGACCTCACCAGTGGGTACTGGCAAGTGGCTGTGGCACCGGAGGACCGGGAGAAAACTGCCTTCACCACCCCAATGGGGCTCTGTGAATTCAATAGTATGCCGTTCGGGCTGTGCAACGCCCCTGGAACCTTCCAACGGCTGATGGAGTGCTGTCTGGGGCATCTAAACTTCGAGACCGTCCTGTTATACTTGGATGATGTGATTGTGTACTCCCAGACGTATGAAGCCCACTTGGAGCACCTGGCCGAGGTGTTCGCGTCCCTTGCCAAATACGGGATGAAGTTGAAGCCCTCCAAGTGTCACCTGCTGAAACCCAGAGTGCAGTACCTGGGGCATGTGGTGGGTTCAGAAGGTGTCGCCCCCGACCCCGAGAAGATCACTGCCATCCAAGACTGGCTGAGACCAACCACAGTGAGGGAAGTAAGGCAGTTTCTGGGTCTGGTGGGGTACTACCGACGCTTCATCAAGGGGTACACGAAGATGGCTGCCCCCATGCAAGACCTCCTCGTGGGACAGACCAAAGGTGGTAGACCCATCGGAGCCCCACTGGTGTGGGAAGAGAGGCATGAGGAATCCTTCCATCAACTGAAAGCGGCCTTGACCGGAGAGGAGATCCTGGCGTACCCCGATTACAGCAACCCATTCATCCTCTACACCGATGCCAGCAATGTGGGCTTGGGGGCAGTCTTCTCCCAGGTCCAAGATGGGAAGGAAAAAGTGATTGCTTATGCTAGCCGAAAGCTCCGACCGACTGAAAGGAATCCTGAGAACTACAGCTCTTTCAAGCTCGAGCTCCTGGCGCTGGTGTGGGCTATCACCGAGCGGTTCCGCCATTACCTGGCCGCAGCAAAGTTCACCGCTTTCACGGATAATAATCCGCTGACCCACCTGGACACGGCCAAGTTGGGCGCGTTGGAACAGCGGTGGGTGGCCAGGCTAGCCAACTACGATTTCACCATCAAATATAGGGCCGGCCGTGCCAACGTGAATGCTGATGCACTCTCTCGGATGCCCCACTTGTCAGAAGAAGGGTGTGAGGATGATGACCTCGAAGAGATTGAGTTGCCTGCATTTCACCAGCCACCAACTGAGAAGGTGCATATCCACCAACAACGGGTGAACCTGGACCCGCTGCCCAGTCAGGAGTGGCAGGAAGCTCAAAACCAGGCGCCCGCTGTCCGCCTAGTCAAGATCCTGGTGGAGCAAGGCGCTGCTGGAATAGACCCTGCCGTCCCAGCTGAAGCCCAACGCCTGTGGCGAGAACGAACCCGGCTGTATCTACACCAGGGGAAGTTGTACTGTGAGCTGAATAACCCGAAGACTCATGAGAAAATCCGCCAGTTCGTGATTCCCCAAGCTAATGTGCCCACCGTTCTGCAAGCGTACCATGATGGTGCCGGACACTTCGGATGGAAGAAGCTGGAGATGCTGTTGAGAGAGCGGTTCTATTGGAGTGGGATGCGGGAGTCTGTAGAGGCCTGGTGCCGAGAGTGCGGTCCTTGCACGCTGAGAAGGAAGGACGAGGCTAGCCAGAAGGCGCCCCTACACCCGATCGTTACACATCAGCCGCTGGAGCTGGTCGCCCTGGACCATGTAAAGCTCACCCCCAGCCGAAGTGGGTACACCTACGCTCTGACCATAGTAGACCACTATTCAAGGTTCATGGTGGTTGTCCCAGTCAAAGACCTAACTGGTCGTAATGCCGCTAGAGCGTTCCAGGCTTATTTCTGCCGACCACATGGATACCCTGAGAAGGTGCTTACTGACCAAGGCCCGGCCTTTGAAGCGGAGGTGTTCCATGAGTTTTGCCAGGTGTACGGCTGCAAGAAGATCCGGACCACCCCTTACCATGCCCAGACCAACGGCATGTGTGAGAAGATGAACCACTTGGTCCTGGGACTCCTCAAGACATTGCCGCTGGAAGAGCGGAACCTGCGGCCGGAGAAGCTACCCGACTTGGTCGATATGTACAACAATATCCCTTCCAGCTCAACGAAGTGCACCCCAGCATACCTGATGAGGGCTCGCCCCTGTCGGCTACCGGTGGATCTGGACATGGGATTGGAGACCCCAGAAGCACTCCCTTCGACAGCTGAATGGGAAACTCGGCAGAGGGTGCAATACCGACAGATTCAAGAATATGTCGAGAAGAACTTGAGTCGGAGTCGGGAACAGCAAGAGCAGCGCTTCAACCAGAAGGCGTCTGCTGGCCCTTTCCAGCCTGGAGATGTAGTGCTGAAGCGGAAGAGGAGAACCCACAAGCTGGATGATCAATGGGAACAAACCATACATCATACAGCCCACAGGATGGGAAGATGGGAAGGCCTACCAGATCAGTCGTGACCAAGGGGGCACTTTGGCCACGGTCTCCCAGGACCATCTAAAAAGGTGCCCACCAGCCTTGAGGGCAGCGGCTGAAGTTCCGGTTCCTCCACCAGCGGAGAAGGCAAAAGAGGTAATCCACACCGTGATGAGTGACTTCCCAGCGGACTGGCCAACACAGAACGGCGCGGTGATTCTTCCAGTGATACTGTTCCCACAACCCGTGGATGAAGAAGTGATGGAGGTGGTCAACCGTGAGCCAGAGCCAGTGCCAGTGCCCAGGGATGAACCTGTGCCCAGCTCCCCTATGCCTCCGCCTGCCCCACACGATAACAGGGAAGAGAGACTGATTGTTCCCTCTTCCCCACTGCCTGTCACCACTGACACCGGACCCCGGAGGTCCACTCGCCCCAACCTAGGTAGACCCCCACTTAGGTACAGGGAAACTACTATTTAGAGGGGGGGGGGGGTGAACATTGTGTGTTTAAAGGACTGTTTAAAAGTTTAAAAGTTGAAAGTTTTTGAAAGTTTTAAAGATGAGAATGATAAGCGAATGAAACCGTGGAAAGTCACCTGATTTGCTGCTGATTTGGAACCGGTCGTAGCCGGCAACTGGTCCCCGTTGGGACCCTCTTTACAAGTTCACATAGGAACTCCTATGAACAGGCCCGAGAACTTGCAGGGCAACCACAAACTTAGTGGCTTGTAAATAAAAATGTTGTTGCAGCTTCCACCGTAACCACCTCCGGAGAGGCAGATTGGAGGGAGGGCCCGCAGTGGAGCAGGCTGGGGCCCAGCCACCACCGGAACCGGTGGCTACCCTCTGGGGGTTCCAGGGGCTCCCCGTGGACGTGGGTCCCCTGGAAAGGACAGAACCTGCTCGGGCAACTTGTGCAGGACTGGGGTCAAGGGGTGCTGCCCATTTGCTTAGGGGCAGCATCAGGGCCAGGTTGCTTGGGTGGGTGAGAGCGGAAGCCGTAACCGTTACCGTAACGTTTAAGTAAGAGTACCTCCCGATGTGGGAAAATGTTATTTTAATTGTAAGTCTGTTACCGTTTTACCTTTTCATATTTTTACAGTTGGTGAAAATAAAACCAGTGTTGGACGGGCAGCCCGAGGACGGTCTGCATTAAACTAAGGGGGAATGTGTCGCCCTGGAAAAGCCAGGGGCCACAGAGAACAACACCAACACACCCCACTCTCCCTGCAGGCACATCAAGGTCAGACACAAAACCCTTGTTGCCTTCCTCCAGGGGCTGATGTCCACACCAGGGGGTGGAGCCAGGCGGTTGGTCTCCACCCACCCAGGAGTTCACATTCCTGGAGGCGGGAAAACCAGGCAGTTGAGCTCAGGCAGAGCTAGAGAGCAGTTTGAGGAGTGGAGAGATAGAGTTTAGAGAGGAGAGAGAGCAGTTGAGTAGTGAAAGTGGAAAGAGAAAAGTGACAGCAAAACAGCCTGAAGTTGGTCCGGGTGTGTGGCCCGGACAGATCAGCAAGGTTGGCGGACAGTGGTGACCGTCTGCAGGAGTGGCCGATTGGAGTATACCGTAAGGACCGTGGACGGGTGGTGGCCCGGCGGTACCGGACCGGTACACAAAGAGAAGCCAGCACCAGTGGCAGGGGCCTTTCGGACCCCAGCAAGGCTAGGAGTCGCCGTGAAGTTGCCGAATCCGTTAGTGAAGGGGACCTCCGGGTTTCCAAACAGTCAAGTCCCGATAGAAGGCAACAGTCCAACCCAGTGAGAGATAGTAGTGGTTATACCTGGCTCACTGTGTGAATCGTAGGTGCTCAGAGGAAAAAAGCATACAGTAAAAGAGAAAAACTCTGGCACACTGAATGAAAATACGAAAAATAGAGATGCTTTTGATTCTTCAAACGTATATTTATTTGTGCATGGATCAAAACAATTTCTCAAATTTCATCCAACGTTTCGACCGCGTGTTTTACGGTCTTTAACAAGGATGGAATATTATCTAAATGCAAGATAGGTGATATATGACAAATATTCGTCACAACGAATCAATGGGTAGATATGCTTGAGATCCTTATGCATCAAATTTTGATAAGTAGTTGATAATGAGATCCACTTTGATAAATGAGGTACCATGTGAGTCTGAATGAAGATATGCGGGATATTCTTATACACTCTGTCTTAGCAGCCGCTATAGAAGGAATTAACGGTTCTGTAGAGGATATTCTCCTTTTTCTTAGTCTGGTATAAATGAACAACCAGATCAATGGGTGATATAAGAGAGACACGTCTCTGAAAGGCTATAATGAGAACCTGCTTACAAGATACTGTTGATTTAATGGGGAACACAGCAAAGCTGTAGTGATGTGGGTCTTGTAATTGGTGATTCAGGGTGAAGGCCCTCAGGATGATGTACCTTTTCAACCCAGTGAGAGAGACACCGCCACCGCCAAGGCAACCGTTTCTCAGGGCCAGCGCCTGCGGGCAAAAGGGGCTCCTCCGGCTCACATCCAAGTCGGGGAGCGGGTTACCGGTGGGAACCCATCGAAACCGTAAGACAGCGTGGGTGCAGGGAAAAGACAGTCACCGCTAACCTGCAGGGAACTACAACACCGCAGCCGTCCGAGGGACCCGTCCATCCAGCCGCTTGTTTTACCGTGAACTGTGTCATCATCATTGGGCTGAGTGAGTACCTCCGTGCCGTGCGGCACAGCGCTGCGCCTGCGACCCTGCACCTCAACAGGCCCCGCAACCCGTCTGTCATCAACCCTTACCCCATCACCGGGCCCCGCGACAACCAACCCCCTACCCACGGAGGGGAGAACTAACAACCAAGCTGCTCCCTGTCACCGCTCCCGGGATCCCCGTCCAGAGCAGCGGTGGTGTCACCAAAATCACCACAACCGTGGGTGGCGTCACGGACAATATTCCCAAAACCAAACCACTCCTTTTCACTCACGGGCGAGGAGCGCCGCTCGAGTCCCCGGGATCCGGCCCATCGCTCGAGCCACCGAGCAGCAGCAGCCGCAGAGCCGCGGCAGACGGACCCGAGCAGTGGGAGAGCGCAGCGTCCCCTCCTCCGCCCGCGACACACACACATTGCACAAAACATACCTCCCCCCAAAACACACACACGCACCCCACACCCACACAAACCACGCAACATACACAGCACCACACACAGACAACACTGCAGACACACAGCGCTCCACAAACAACGCAACACACACACAGCGCTCCACACAAACAACACCGCTCTCACACACCCCCACCCAGACAACACCCAGAACATTTACAGCCCCTACACAAACACTTGGCAACTACACACAACAACAGCTATATATATAACAAAAATCATACATTAACTACACAATAAATTCTAGAATACCCGATGCGTTATAATCGGGCCACCTTCTAGTATATATATATATATATATATATATATATATATATATATATATATATATAGCCAACATGTGAAAACTGCTCTTACTGAGGCTGGGTCATAGTAGTGCAGATAGGCAGGGTCTTCTCTAAGGACGAATTTCCGTACTTTCCAGTTTTTCCTTCTGTGCCCCTGTGAATATTTAATAAATAAAAGTTAAAATAACAGTGGAACTGAAAATGTAGTCACATAATTATTGGTAATAGCCAAACCAAGCATCTCTGTTCACGATAAAAGTACTAAAAATAAAAATAACAAATGCACAACCAGCAACTTTTTAATAGTTTCCAAGAAGGGAAAGACAAATATTTCTGGATTATGTAATTAAAGGGATTCTGTCACTCCCAAAACTGAAATGTATTTATTTATACTTAGTAAATTTGATCTACAGAAAATAATTTTAATAACATGTATAAATAATGGGCTTCGGTGCGCCATTGTCACGCCCCCGGTGTTCCGGCACCGTTCCATACCCACTGATCCGGTCCCCATGCTCACCGGCCGCGGCTCCCGCTCCTGCTTCCCTGCGGCCCCCGTGCTTCCTGCTCGGCGGTCCCCCAGGCTTTCTGTGTGACGCCCTGGGCAAGCCAGGGGTCACAGGTCACAACACCACACGCACCCCACACTCCCTGCAGGTACACCAAGCTAACCCAAAATCCTTGTTGCCTTCCTCCAGGGGCTGATGTGTACACCAGGGGGTGGGCCAGGCGGTTGGCTCCGCCCACCGAGGAGTACCCAGCCCTGGAGGCGGGAGAACCAGGCAGTTAAGCTAGGGAAGTGGAGGAGTAAGGAGTTAAGAAAAGTTAGAGGAAGTAGAAGGAAGTGAAGTAGAGTGGAGCAAAGGAGGAAAGCTGAAGTGACAGAAAAGTGAGAGTAGTAAAGCCTGAAGTTGGTCCGGGTTTGTGCCCCGGACTGTGACAGCAAGGTCAGCAGACGGCGGTGATAGTCTGCAGGGGGACTGCTCGGAGGTTGCTGGAAGGACCGCGGACGGGTAGTGACCCGGCGGTACCGGAGCAGTATACGAAGAACAGTCAGCACCAGGGCAGGGGCCTTTCGGATCCCGGCAAGGCTAGGAGTCGCCATAATTTGCCAAATCCGTCAGTGAAGGGGACGTCTATCTCCTAACAACCAAGTCCCGATTGAAGGCAATAGTCCGACCGTGAAGGGGAGACACCGCCACCGCCAGGGCACCAGTTTCCCAGGGCCAGCGCCTGCGGGCAAGTGTAGAGCTCCTTCGGCCCAGCTTGAAGCCGAGGAGTGGGTAACCGGTGGGAACCCATCGCTACCAAAAGAGACTTTCATAGGTGCAGGGAAGAGACCGTCACCGCTAACTGCAGGGAACATCAGCACCGTGAACCGTCCGAGGGACCCGTCCAACCAGCCGTTTGTTTACCGAGAACTGTGTCATGTTTACTGGCTGAGTGAGTACCTCCGTGCCGAGCGGCACAGCGCTGCCCCTGCACCCCTGCACCTCCACAGGCCTCATCCCCGCCTGTCCACCATCCCAATCCCATCACCGGGCCCCGGGAGCACCACAACCCCTACCCACGGAGGGCACATCAACAACTGGCTGCTCCATACCATCACTCCCGGGCTTCCCATACAGAGCAGCGGTGGTGTTAACAAATCATCACAACCGTGGGTGGCGTCACGGACAATAAACTATCCCAAAACACCAATTCCCCTTTTCTCTCACGGGCGAGGAGCGCCGCTCGAGTCCCCGGGATCCGGCCCATCGCTCGAGCCACCGAGCAGCGGCAGGCCACAGCAGCCGCGGCAGCCGGACCCGAGCAGCAGAGGGAGAGCGCGGCGTCCCCTCCTCCGCCCGCGACAACTTGGCGTCACGAACAGGATCTTACCGCTCTGCCGTTGGGTAGAGGTGCGCCTTGTGACCGCCGGAGGTAACCGGCTGAAAAATTTCAGAAGTCGCCATCTTTGGCGCGAAAAGTTCCCGCTCGAGCGTCTTCTCGAGTAGCAGAGGCGTGAAGGCCAAAACCCCGCCCCAATAGAGGAGGGGCCGGAAAGAGGCTAAGGGGGATGGAAACAAGATGTCTGCGCCCGACGGAGCCGCTGGAGGAGCGGTGGTCGTAGCCGCATGTAACTAGCGCTGTAGCGTGCAGGGACGCCAGGACTCTGCTGAAACACGTTCCTGGATCCAGAAGCAAGATGTACCAGAAGCTCCAGGCCCAAGTCCACTTCATGCTGGCGAAGTGGACGTCGGAGATGAAGGGCCTGGCCGCAACCGTTTGGGCATCCGAAGTGGAGGTGGTCTCAGAGGAGCGGGTAAGCGACCCACGCCCCTATGTCCCCGAGGGATCGGTCGATACGGCTGAGGGGCCCGGCCTGCTGCCGTCCACCACGCTACCTCCCTCACTGCCCATACCTGCGGCCAACGCCCCGACCGACCCGTTACCCCTGCCACCGGTAGCGGAGCCCGCAGCATCTGTGGGAGAGGGCCCAGACCTGCGGCCCCCGGGCCTTACCTTTACCACCAACCTGGCACCCGTCCCGGCTTCCATCCCAGCCGCGACGGAGATGATGACGGCCCTGGCAGTCCGCCCGGCCACAGCGGAGGCAATCCTCGATCAAACGCCAACACCGCAAGTCACGTTGACCGCTCCCAGGCACCGGGCCTCGGCTGAGGCACGGCGGGGATGTAGCTGCCAGGAGGCAGAGCAGGCCATGTCACAGCGGGGTCCCTCATTGCTGAAGGTGCCGGATGTAGCCAACACGGAGGGACTCCAGCTGGGCCCGTCCCCCACACAGGCTGACCCAGAGCAGGTCACTGATTGGTGGAGCCCACGGCAGTATGAGAGGCCGGTCGTAGCCGGCGCCGAGGGCACCCAGGTGGGCCTGGCTCCTGAGCGGGAGTTGCGGATGTGCATGCCCGCATTTATGTGAGAAAGAGTGGCAGCAGGATGCCGTTGCACCGTCCCCATTGGGACCACCAGTGTGTGTGTTTTGAGTTTGAAAAATGAAGAATTGATTACCGAAGCTTCACCTGATTAGCATGTGATTTGGAAACCGGCCGTTGCCGGCACCGTTGTCTCCGTGGGGACCGTTTGAAAAGTTTGCATAGGAACTCCTATGGACAAGCCCGTGAACTTGCAGGGCAACCACAAACGTTAAGTGGCATGTAAATAAGTTATGTTACCGTTACCGTTTCCGCAATTGCCGCCTCCGGAGAGGCAGGTTGGAGGGAGGGCCCACAGCAGAGCAGGCTGGGGCCCAGCCACCACAGGTACCGGTGGCTACCCTCTGGAGGGGAAGGACAGATCCCGCTCGGGTAACTTGTGCTGGACTGGGGTCAAGGGGTGCTGCCTGGGTTTTAGGGTTTTAGGGGCAGCATCGGGGCCAGGTTGCTTGGGTGGGAGAGAGCAGGCAGCATCGGGGCCAGGTTGCTTGGGTGGGAGAGAGCAGAAACCGTAACCGTACACTGTTTGCAACGTTTAAGAAATGTGCCTCCCGATGTGGGATGATGTCATAATTTGTATATATGTTACCGTTTTTTCATATCTTTTTCAGAAAAACAAAAAGGAAAATAAAACCGTGTTGGACGGGCAGCCCGAGGACGGTCTGCGTTTTGCTAAGGGGGAATGTGACGCCCTGGGCAAGCCAGGGGTCACAGGTCACAACACCACACGCACCCCACACTCCCTGCAGGTACACCAAGCTAACCCAAAATCCTTGTTGCCTTCCTCCAGGGGCTGATGTCCACACCAGGGGGTGGGCCAGGCGGTTGGCTCCGCCCACCGAGGAGTACACAGCCCTGGAGGCGGGAGAACCAGGCAGTTAAGCTAGGGAAGTGGAGGAGTAAGGAGTTAAGAAAAGTTAGAGGAAGTAGAAGGAAGTGAAGTAGAGTGGAGCAAAGGAGGAAAGCTGAAGTGACAGAAAAGTGAGAGTAGTAAAGCCTGAAGTTGGTCCGGGTGTGTGCCCCGGACTGTGACAGCAAGGTCAGCAGACGGCGGTGATAGTCTGCAGGGGGACTGCTCGGAGGTTACTGGAAGGACCGCGGACGGGTAGTGACCTGGCGGTACCGGAGCAGTATACGAAGAACAGTCAGCACCAGGGCAGGGGCCTTTCGGATCCCGGCAAGGCTAGGAGTCGCCATAATTTGCCAAATCCGTCAGTGAAGGGGACGTCTGTCTCCTAACAACCAAGTCCCGATTGAAGGCAACAGTCCGACCGTGAAGGGGAGACACCGCCACCGCCAGGGCACCAGTTTCCCAGGGCCAGCGCCTGCGGGCAAGTGTAGAGCTCCTTCGGCCCAGCTTGAAGCCGAGGAGTGGGTAACCGGTGGGAACCCATCGCTACCAAACGAGACTTTCATAGGTGCAGGGAAGAGACCGTCACCGCTAACTGCATGGAACATCAGCACCGTGAACCGTCCGAGGGACCCGTCCAACCAGCCGTTTGTTTACCGAGAACTGTGTCATGTTTACTGGCTGAGTGAGTACCTCCGTGCCGAGCGGCACAGTGCTGCCCCTGCGCCCCTGCACCTCCACAGGCTCCATCCCCGCCTGTCCACCATCCCAATCCCATCACCGGGCCCCGGGAGCACCACAACCCCTACCCACGGAGGGCACATCAACAACTGGCTGCGCCATACCATCACTCCCGGGCTTCCCATACAGAGCAGCGGTGGTGTTAACAAATCATCACAACCGTGGGTGGCGTCACGGACAATAAACTATCCCAAAACACCAATTCCCCTTTTCTCTCACGGGCGAGGAGCGCCGCTCGAGTCCCCGGGATCCGGCCCATCGCTCGAGCCACCGAGCAGCGGCAGGCCGCAGCAGCCGCGGCAGCCGGACCCGAGCAGCAGAGGGAGAGCGCGGCGTCCCCTCCTCCACCCGCGATATCTGCGACTCGGGACTCTGGCTCCTCTGCGTCCTGTCCCCGGCCTCCTGTGCTTGCCTCTGGGTCCGGGCTTCGCGCATGCGCATTAGGGCGCGGGCACGCTCATTCACCTTTTCTTAAAGGGCCAGCATCCCTGGATCAGGAGATGGCTGATTGCAGGTGCAGGGTATAAAAGACTTCCTGTTACATACGGGCGGTGCTTGTTCAACAAGTTCTCACAACTTAGTATCTTGTGATTGTGTTCAAGTCCTCTGTGTCCTGTTCCTAGATTAATCCTGTCTCTGTCCTCAGAACCTGACGCCCGGTGTGTGCCACAGCTGGTCCAGCTCCCTGGAGATTCCCCGGTGTCCGTTAGCAGTGGACCTCTCCATCGTCCCTCTGCTTCACTTCACCACCGGCTCCGGATTACATCTGAAGTCTCCAGCCTGCACTCGTCATTGGTTCCGGACTCCGCCTGCTGTCTTCACCCGGCTCCAGTTATCCGTTCCGATTCCCTCCGGTCCGAAGACATCACGGGACTGGCCTCAGTATTCCCTCTGGACTTTCCGAGGACGCTCCCGGTATCCCGCCTGTGTTCCGGCTACTGTGCATCTAGGTCCTCTGGGATGCTCGCCAGAGAGTCCCTGTATAGGGGTTCGTTCCTGGTGGCCTCCCTGGGGGAGTCCGGTGCATGGTCCCGTGGGTCCACTCCTGGACTGAACGTAACAAACATTGACGTGGCCAGGATCTCGATCAACTGTTCTGCCCCCTTAATTACCATTGTGCACTCTTCTCCTTATGGTGATTGTTATCTCCAGCCCTGTACATACTGACACTGCAGGGGACAAGCGTATGTGGGCACTGGTGGACATATGAAGAAAAGGGCCCCTGTGCAAGAACAATGTATGGCCTCCTTTCAGCCCAAGAGCTCATCAAAATGAACAATTCCACCTGCTTTGGAGGTAGTAATGGGCCTCCTCACCTCTTGGGCCCCTGTGCGGTAGCACAGGTTACACCAATGATATATCTGCCCCTGTGTGCAGGGGCTGAGGTCTTACCCAATTGATGTGCAGCATGAGAACACTCAGTGTCACTGTGTGTGTTTGCGCTTGGCTCCAGTTCGTCAGGGTGCAGGGTGTAAATGCCCACATCTTCATCTCCTGTGAAAACAGCTGATCTTCGAGGGTGCCGTGTGTCAGACCTCGGCCGATCAGACATTGATGACCTATCCTAAGGATAGGTGTTATGGTGACTCTTGGATAGCAGGAAACCGGGGCCCCTAAGCTTTTCCACAAGCTACTCGCATCCCGAGTCTTATGGATACCTCTAATGGTGGGGATGCCTGAGTCTCCTTCCTGGCCCTGCTCCTGACCAGTCTTGATCTAATTCCAGGGAGGGATGGGACAGGAATGTAATGAAAATCTCAGATCTAGACAGACTAGGGAAAACCAAAACTTCATCAGACAGAGCGCACACACATACAGTAGGTAAAGACAATAAGAGATACAGGCGGAAACACAAGCGTTGAAGTAAGCTACAAAATAACAAGGGTAAACTTCCACAACTGCAACAAGCAAATAGCACATTTTTTACCAGAAAATCTGGGACAGCACACCTCACAGATCAACATAGAAACTATAGATAGCAAGACAAGCCAACGCACTCAGCTAGGACCACAGTTTTCTTGTAGTGTGCTACGGTGTCCGGAGTCAATCCCTCACCCACGACTACCGCCCCACGCCACACTACACATGCGCCCAGTCCCTGCAGTGTCATTGAATACAGGCTGGGGATTTAGATCAGGATAAAGAGAGCCCTGTCAAGCACCAAAAGACAAGGGGCCCAAAAGATGGTAATTTAGGGGGCAGAATAGTCCACCGAGCTCTGAGTCTTCCCATTTAAGCATGTAATTAAGCATTTTTTCTTAACAATGAATCCTGTAAAATCTACAATGCTAGTATGATTATTCTAGGTGCTAAGTCTCGTATATGAATGTTTAAATAGTACAATTTAAAGTTTTGAGGTGATAGACTCCCTATAAGCGACTGTTAGGTGGACCTTGATTGGATCCATTACTTTTGCTAATTTATACCAAGAACATGTGCTCTACTGATGAACTTTTCTTACAAACATTGGGCACAAGTAGTAATACAAGGTACAGGGAAGTAGGTGCAGGGGGAAATAAACACCAGGTCCGTCTACTCTAGTTGGGGTCATCAGCCTTTGTCATGCATAACAGTTGGTTTTGTGGGTCATGTTTAGATCTTACTTGCATATTAGTCTATAGTTGTCTCTACTTTGGACAATCACTTTTCGTAAAGCAGTTTCTAACAATATGCTGATCACAGATTATCTCATAGCTTGGACCCCTAGGAATGAGCTGTAATTTGTGGCAAATTCCAGCAACAATTGTTCAAGCTCTTTACAGCACCACTATAAATGAAATAAAGCATTACACATTGTGAGCCCTGAAGTGAAACATTCTGTGGTCTGACTGTCATGCCTTGGCTCGGAGTTGATCCAGCAGTCTCCTGTGCTGTGGTCCGCTTACTCTGTGCTGAGCCAAAGTTCGGTCATTGTCCTGGTTCTGAACACTTTAAGTTCATTGCCTTTCTGCCATCAGGTGTTTCCAATGCTGTAATTCAGTCTGCCCTATCACCCGGTGATTGTGACTGGTTAAAGGTTTCCCGGGCTTGCATTTCTCCCTAATGATATTTCTGAAGTGGACCATCTTTGGAATTTTAGCCTGTCTCCCTAGTGCTTTCCTGGAAAACTGTTACTTTTCATCTACCTTATTATTTACACTGCCTTTTCCCCCTGACTCTTAAAGGGAACCAAGCAGCAGGATTTTCATATATAAAGTAAAGCCAGTGCTATACTGGCTCTAAGATGCTGAATGTAAGCATACAGTAGCTTTTGTTCTGAGATTGGATGTTTTATTTCAGAAATATGTGCAAGTAAAGTTCCAGCAATGCACTAGTATTTCATTGACATGTGCAACAGAAAGGGAATTTGTGGATCGAGTCTTGCTACCTATTTCCGCCCCCGTCTGCCTGCCTGTGCCAGAATTAACGTCCATGCCAGACAGGCAGACAAGGGCGGGAGTACATAGAAAGATCCGACCCAAATATTCCCTTTCTGTTGCACCTGTCAATCAAATAGCTGTGCATTGCTGGAACGTTACTTACACATATTTCTAAAATAAAACATCCAATCTCTGAACAAAAGCTATGCTTACATTCAGCATCCTAGCACCAGTATAACACTGGCTTTACTTTATATATGAAAATCCCGTTGGTTGGTTCCCTTTAAGAGGTACATGATACCCTCAGTAACAGCTTAGGAAGCAAAGGTACCAGTGGTCATCTTAGACATCTAGTTAGGGTTGTTTCCGTCTGCCCAGGGGCCTTTAGGGACTGTGAAGCTGGCACCCTTAGTCTGTACAAAAATCAGACTGGTCAGATGAAGTAGTTTTAAATTGGACCTTGGATTACTTCATGTTCCACGTGTGCAATATAGGGTGCATAACACTGACATACAGTCATCTGCATGAGCCGTATTTTCAGTTTGACTGCTATCCGACAAAACATCGGATCACACTTGGACCAATGTTATTCAATGAAGCAGTGTACATGTCCATTTTGTTTCCTGAGACCAAGTGGTTCAAGTAAAAAAATAAATAAATAAATAACTGGACTGCACTCTGATGACATCCGACGAGTGCAGTCTGATTTTAATTAACTGGCAGAATGGAAAAGATGGAGAAACTTCTTTTTTACTTCTCAGGATCAGAGAAAAACAGATCCCACTCTGATCAAACTCGGATCAGTCTGATCACCATTTTTCTCAAATGGAGAATATGATCATGTGAATCCATCCGGACAGTGAGCCCTGAATGGAAGATTTTCTTGTGTTATCTTAGAAATGCTTAATTGGTTATTAAACCTAGATTTTTCTAAATCAGATGTCACATGGTGGGGTTTTTTTTTTTGCATAGTGTGTAAATAAAAGGTCCTGGACAATTAAAGCTGATGCCTGAAAAGTGATCTTTTCACAAATTGCATACAAAATATGAGCTTTGAAAATGAAGACTCTTGGAAGACATGGGCAGATATCTTATTTACAACCTGGCTGTAGACCAAAATGTGTATCATTGGCCACACTAATTCACCTAGATCTAATATATTAAGCTGGGTGTAAAGGAATTCACACCGTCGCATGTACAATCACAAACTTTTGCACAGACGCTCCATTTGACTCAGGGAACGTCATAGACTATGTTTGGAGGAGAAATTTGAACCCCGCGCTTTACAGTTATTCGCCAAAAAACCTGCCTCCATTAAAGTAAATGGAGCCGGGAGTCACAGTGCAGCCAAAACATCAGATGAATGTGCAGCCACGCCCTTAAATGGAATGTTGGCATGTGACGATGCAGCCAGGGAAAGAGCCAGACACAGAGAAAGAGGCAGACACAGGGAAAAGAGGCAGACACCGGGACAGAGACAGACAGGAACATATAGGGAAAGAGGGAGAGAGACAGACAGGGAAAGAGAGAGACATACAGACAGGGAAAGAGGCAGACAGACAAAGAGATAGAGAGACAGACAGAGACTGGGAGAGAAACAGAGACAGTTACTATCCCGGAAAACGCCAGGTGCTACAGCTAGTTATTGATAAATTTGATTATCTCTACATATATAAGGGTATATACACATGTGACGCCCTGGCAAAACCAGGTAATCACAAATAGGCTCCCGCATAACACTTTCCCTCACTAGGAAACACACAGCCAACCTAGAAACCCTAGTCAACCCCCTTAGGGAAAGATAGACACACAAGTGGGCGTGACCAGGCGGTTGGGACATGCCCACCCAGGAATCTAGACAGCCCGGGGTGAGAAAACAAACAGAAAGTGCTTATAGCTCAGTTTGGAGAGGAGTGTGGGCTGGAGCTAAGTGTAGCTCCAGCAGGAACTTCAAGTTGGATGGTACCAGGGTAGGAGCCCTGGTGCCACTGGCTAGGAGGCAGACGGTGGTCTCCGTCAGCAGGAAACGGAAAATGGCTTGGCGGAACCGAGGTGGACCGGGACAGGGTTGTAGCCCGCCGATACCGACACGGGGAACCGACCCGAAAACCGTAGCACAAAGAGGGGTACTCGGACCCTGAAGCCAGAATCGGAAACAAGCGGACTAGTTAATTCACCAATTGAGGCCAGGACTAGAGGTCCTGTCCCACCCAAAGTCCCTCATAGAAAACAACAGCCCACCGATAGGGATAAGAGGTCACCACCAGGGCCCATAGATCTCACGGGCCTTAGGCCACATCCAGCCGGGAGCGGACTCCTAAGTTTCAAGCTAGGAAGTCCATCTTACACAAAGCAGTGCAGAGAAAAGGATAGAGACCACCAGCCGGGTGGGGGACCCAAATGCAACCGGCCGCGGCACCGGCCACCATCACCTTGGTTTACCAGAGACTTGTGTGGTTTATTAACAGTGAGTACACAAACACTCCCTGCAGTTCGCTATACCCTACACTAAGTCACCAGGTCCCGGGGCCTCCATCCTTACCCACGGAGGGGTTAACAACTGGCTGCACAACATCCCCCCCGGGTGTCCTGCAACACCAGCGGTGGTGTGCCACTTCACCACACACTGTGGGTGTTGTCACGAACTTACTACAGCCTAGCCCGTACATCTACGTCCCCCCATTTATTCGGCGTGTCCGCGAGACCCCCGGGTCCGGAGGCCCTCGAGCCACCACCCCAGCAGGCCCAGATCCGAGCAGCGCCGGCTGCTGGCACGGGGGCGGCACACACACATTTAGTATTTGCATATTTTTTTTGCTGCAAAAAAACAGAGTGCTGGAAGAAATAACACTCAAAGAACTGAAATGCTGCAGATTTGGGAAAAACCCTTTAAAGGTTCAAATCTGCAAGGAAAAATTAGGCAGCGTGTGCACGAGATTTATAAAATTGTATTCACCTTACTAGTGCTGTAAAATGCCACATAGGATACGGGGAAAAAACGCGACAAAAATGCAATTGAGAATGAGCCCTTATTTGTGTTTATCTAGAGTGCCAGGAGAGCTGGGGTCTCAGATGAGCTCATTTACTTGCTATATAATTCTGCTCTATTTGCACAAGGCTCTATGTTATTGATGTCTTCTGTGTTGGGAGGTGTAATTTGCATTCCTTTAATATTAAATTTACATATTAAACAGAGGCAGACACAGTATAAATAGCATTTCAAAATGTCACACAAAGAGGAAGTGAATATGTGTGACCGCAGAGGGTCCCTCACCTCCCACTCAGGAAACGCTCGCATGTTTAGCAATATCTGTGAAACCATTTGTCACTTTTGGCATTAGTTAAACCACATTCTGGTTATTAGTGAACTGCTGAAGGTAATGCAATCCTTTCTGTAAAACTGAATTAAAATTGCTGGTATTTTCTGTACATTTTTACTACATTACTAGATCACTTATATGTAGGGGCAGCTCAGTGCTTTGGAGTGCTTTGGGGTCCTGGATTTAAATCCCACCAAGGCGATATCTGCAAGGAGTTTACTGGTTGCTCCGTTGTCCTCCTACACTCCAAAGACATTCCGATAGAGAATTTAGATTGTGAGCCCCTATGGGGACAGTGACGGTAATCTTTATACAGCGCTTTGGAGTATAATGGTAATATATATGTACTGCCTCGCGCTCGGCTTCAGCCAAGCCGCTCGGATGCGGGCTCGTTGGTGGGTGGCTCGAGCGCCTCCGGACCCGGGGTCACTTCGCTCTGAAAGGGTGCTGGCGCTACTTATGGGGGTGGTAGGTAAGTGTACGGCCGGAACCGTGTTTGAGTTCGTGACGCCACCCATGGGATTTGGTGAAAGTGTAGACACCACCGCTGCGGTTACGGGGCACCCGGGGGGAGATGGTGATGCAGCAAGATGTTAACTCGTCCGTGGGCAGGGATGATGGCCCCAGGACCCGTTAGGGAGAGTAGTCGGGCGGTGCAGGGTGGTGCGCTGCCGAACGGTACTGTTGTACTCACTGTTATTGACACACACAAGTCTCTGGTAAACAAAGTTGATGGTGGTCGGTGCCCGCAGCCAGCTGCGTCTGGTCCCCCACCCGGTTCGGTGGTCTTTGCCTTTCTCCTGCACCGTGTAGTGTATGTGTAGACTGCCTACGCTTCAGCGATGGGAGTCCGCTCCCCGGCTTTGTATATGTTGGAGGAGCCCTTTTGCCCACAGACGCTGGCCCGTGGGATCTCTCTGCCTGTGCGGTGGCTTTCTAACCCCCTCGGTGGGCTGTTGTCTTCAGTCGGGACTTGGGTGGGAAAGGACCTATAGTCCAGACCGCAATCAGTGAATTAACTCAGTCCAGTGTATTCTGGACATCGTTTCAGGGTCTGAGTACCCCCCTGTGTGCTCCGGTTTCCGAGTCGGTTCCCTGGGTCGGTCCTGGCGGGCCACTACCCTGTCCCAGTCCACCACGGTTCCACCGAGCCGTCTTCCCGGCTCCTGCAGGCAGAAGCCTCCGTATGCCTCCTAGCCAAAGGTGCCCGGGCTCCAACCCTGGCACCTGTCAGTCTGTTACAGGCCTGTCCTCCTCCACTGCACTCTCAAACTCAACTCCAAACTGAACTCTTTCTTTTTCCTGCCTCAGGCTCTCTGAACTCCTCGGTGGGCGTGCCAACCACCTGGCTCTGCCCCCCTGGTGTGTCCATCAAGCACTGAGGGAGGTGACTAGGGTTTAAAGGGAACCTGTCAGCAGAAATTTTGCACTAAACCTAAAAGATTCCCCTTCTGCAGGTCCTGGGCTGCATTCTAAAATGGTTCCTATTGTTATTGTGCCCCCTTTTAGACCAAAATAAATACTTTATAAAGTGTTACCTTTTTGTATGCAAATCTTGTTATTTGTACACGGGGGCGGGCTGTCTGGTGTCCGTTATTCTGCCTCCTGCCACTTTACGCCGTCCCCGATCGCTCAATTTCATACCTGAGGACGCCGCCCAGTGCTCCCGAGGTCTCGCGCATGCGCCGTGCCACTCTCACGGGAGTGAGCACTGTGCACAGTGTGACCGCTGGTGACGTGTTGCGCAGGCGTGAGATTATGGGCGGCGCTGTAATTGTCATCAGCAAGTACCCGCCCATAATCTCGTGCCCGCGCTTTCCCCTCTGCCTCCACCGTTCTGCGCAAGCGCTGGCCAGATGAACCCACGTCACCTCTTACCCATCTTGCGGGAGCTCAGCCCGGGTTCCTAACTGCTGAGGGGGACATCCTAGGAAAAGGACACGCTCTCTCTCTTCAAACACTGGTGGTGGTCCCTTACTTGCTTGGGATTGACTGGAGCCCATCATGGCGGTGACCAGTACTATACTACTGGGCTGGCAACTGAAGCTGTGAGTAAAAGACACCTTGAACCCGCAAAGATTGTCTCGGCTTGTCCCTACCGGCGTTGCCGCCCAGCGCTTTGGCGCCAAAGGCCACAACATCCCCCTCCGTCATCCACCTGTGGGGAGCGACACCATCCCAGCTGCCATAACACCTGCTCTGATGAGGAATTATGCAGCGGCGGCTAATCCCTGGCCGCATACCACAGGTGGCGTCATGACAAACACTCCCAATCACCCCGCTTTCCCTCCATTTACTGTACACCTCGGGGCAACGGAACTGGGCAAGGCCACCCGTGACATCGTCTGACCCGATCCTCAACGGCCCGGCAACGGGTAGGTTAACCACCTGCCCCGTGGGGCGCTAAAACTGCGTCCCAGCCATTGCCTACCAGCGCTACCGTAATACCCCACAGGTTCTTTAGATCATTTATCTGTTAGCACAGTCACTGAGGTGCGATGATTTCCTATTCATCAGGGTTCTTGCATAGCTGTGATTATTAACAAGTACATAGCATAATTCAGGACATAAGTCCCCCAAAACGTGTAGTTGTAAGTGTGGTAGTTTTACAAAAAGCTGTCCTTTGTAGGAACTTTAGGCATGCGTGGATTAGCCATTACTGCAAGATAAATAGTACTCTCCAGTGTTCATCTCTGCTACGAGACATCAGTGCCAAGAAGTAGGATGACTTGATTTGGCAATTATAAGTATGATACTTTTACACACATTATATGGCCAAAGATATATGGACATTGGGCCATCGTATCCATATGTGAATGTGGAATTGTTATGAACGTGAACACTCTCACACATGGGTAACAGAAAAAGGAAATTCCTACTACAGGGAGATGGCGCACTCAACTGATCACCGTACAGACTATAAAGACCATAGCCGCACAACTCAAAACACCACCTTAGATCTGATTCCCGAAAAGGCCGTCGATGAGTTTCTCATACCACCTGAAGGACCAGAGGGGTGGCTGCAAAACACTACCAACAATGGGAGAGGAAGATGTGCAGGACCATAAAAAAAAACCCAGAGTGAGAAAACTGAATCATGTTCATATAAGATAGAGGGAAAGCTATAGAGCTACAAATAAGCAGATAAGTAAAACCTCCCAGAAATCTAAAAGAAGTGTAACAAATAGTTGCTGGAAAGGCAAACAAACCGACTCGCTGCAGGAACTAAACTGGTGCTTACCCAATAAGGTAAACCCTTAAGCTGAAGGGCTAGAACTCCCTGGAACACTTAGCGTTATAGCTATGAAGAAAGTGCAATGAAATGTCAAAATCTAAAACTAAATCCAGAATGTGATAGGGCAGATCAAAATAGGAAAATGAGAAATATCTGGAGAGGCGTCAACCAAGAAGGGAGAACAAAGACAATTGGAACCAGGGCCGGCGCCAGCACCCGGCAAACCCGGTCAAATGCCGGGGCCCTGAGCTGCCGGGGGGGTGCCCACTCGCGGTGGCAGGAGTGGCGCACCGCTACTCAGGGGGGCCCGGTGGCCACGCTGTCACCGCCCCCCTCCCCCCGCCAAGGATCACGCTTTCAATTGTATCGGCATCGCAGGTGCCGATACAATTGAGAGCAATGATAAGAGAGTGAGCGGCGCGCTCCCTCTCTCTTCATTCTCCCCGCTGTAACTGTCGGCGTTCTGGCAGCTCTGCAGCAGAGTGCGGTGACGTCATCACTGCGCGCCTGCTGAGAGGTCAGAGCAAGCGACAGCAATGCGAGCCGAGGAGACTGGATCAGCGGGGGGAACGAGAAGAAGTGAGTAGTAATCACTGTATACTACATGAGGGTGCCTACTGCTCTCTGGCTCTGCACTGTGCTGTATACAGGCTGTGCTATATTATATAGCACAGCCTGTATATAGCACAGTGCAGAGCCACATAGCAATAGGCAGCCTCATGTAGCATACAGCTTGTATATAGCGTATATACAAGCTGTATGCTACATGAGGGTGTCTATTGCTATCTGGCTCTGCACTATGCTATATACAGGCTGTGATATATACAAGCTGTATACTACATGAGGGTGCCTACTGCTATCTGGCTCTGCACTGTGTTATATAAAGGCTGTGATATATACAAGCTGTATACTACATGAGGGTGCCTATTGCTATCTGGCTCTGCACTGTGCTATATTCAGGCTGTGCTACAGTATATACAAGCTGTATGCTACATGAGGGTGCCTATTGCTATCTGGCTCTACACTGTGCTATATACAGGCTGTGCTATATACAAGCTGTATGCTACATGAGGGTGCCTATTGCTATCTGGCTCTACACTGTGCTATATACAGGCTGTGCTATATACAAGATGTATACTACATGAGGCTGCCTTATGCTATCTGGCTCTGCACTGTGCTGTCTGGGTCTGCACATTACTATATAGGGCTGTGTACTACATAAGGATACCTAATGCTATCTGGCTCTGCACTGTGCTATATAGGTGCTGTGTACTACATGAGGGTGCCTAATGCTATCTGGCTCTGCACTGTGCTATATAGGTGCTGTGTACTACATGAGGGTGCCTAATGCTATCTGGCTCTGCACTGTGGTATATAAGGGCTGTATACTACATGAGGGTGCCTAATGCTATCTGGGTCTGTATTGTGCTATATGTGGGCTGTATACTACATGAGGGTGCCTATTGCTATCTGGGTCTGCATTGTGCTATATGAGGGCTGTATACTACATGAAGGTGCCTAATGCTATATGGGTCTGCATTGTGCTATATGGGGGCTGCTTAATGTTATATGGGGGCTGCATAGTGCATATGGGGGCTACATAATACTATATGGAGGACAATGGGGGCTTCATAACACAATATGGGGGCTGCATACTACTATACCCCCAGAGTTGTATGTCCCCTCCACCCAGGTGCTGTATACCCCCTCAGAGCTGTATGTTCCCTCCACCCTGGTGCTGTATACCTCCTCAGAGCTGTATGATCCCCCACCACAGTGCTGTATACCCCCCAGAGCCGTATGTCCCCCACCACCCCAGAGTTGTATACCCCCAGAGCTGCATGTCACCCCCCCACCTCACAGCTGTTTGTCCCCCCACCTCAGAGTCACTGCCCTCCTCTAGAGCTGTATGCTCCCCATTGCTGTATACCTCTTTCCCCAGTAATATGTATTCCCCCCAGTAATGTGTATGTCCCCAGCCTGTCTTGTGATGTACAGTCAGGGCCAGAAATATTTGGACAGTGACACAAGTTTTGTTAGTTTAGCTGTTTACAAAAACATGTTCAGAAATACAATTATATATATAATATGGGCTGAAAGTGCACACTCCCAGCTGCAATATGAGAGTTTTCACATCCAAATCGGAGAAAGGGTTTAGGAATCATAGCTCTGTAATGCATAGCCTCCTCTTTTTCAAGGGACCAAAAGTAATTGGACAAGGGACTCTAAGGGCTGCAATTAACTCTGAAGGCGTCTCCCTCGTTAACCTGTAATCAATGAAGTAGTTAAAAGGTCTGGGGTTGATTACAGGTGTGTGGTTTTGCATTTGGAAGCTGTTGCTGTGACCAGACAACATGCGGTCTAAGGAACTCTCAATTGAGGTGAAGCAGAACATCCTGAGGCTGAAAAAAAAGAAAAAATCCATCAGAGAGATAGCAGACATGCTTGGAGTAGGAAAATCAACAGTTGGGTATATTCTGACAAAAAAGGAATTGACTGGTGAGCTTGGGAACTCAAAAAGGCCTGGGCGTCCACGGATGACAACAGTGGTGGATGATCACCGCATACTTTCTTTGGTGAAGAAGAACCCGTTCACAACATCAACTGAAGTCCAGAACACTCTCAGTGAAGTAGGTGTATCTGTCTCTAAGTCAACAGTAAAGAGAAGACTCCATGAAAGTAAATACAAAGGGTTCACATCTAGATGCAAACCATTCATCAATTCCAAAAATAGACAGGCCAGAGTTAAATTTGCTGAAAAACACCTCATGAAGCCAGCTCAGTTCTGGAAAAGTATTCTATGGACAGATGAGACAAAGATCAACCTGTACCAGAATGATGGGAAGAAAAAAGTTTGGAGAAGAAAGGGAATGGCACATGATCCAAGGCACACCACATCCTCTGTAAAAAATGGTGGAGGCAACGTGATGGCATGGGCATGCATGGCTTTCAATGGCACTGGGTCACTTGTGTTTATTGATGACATAACAGCAGACAAGAGTAGCCGGATGAATTCTGAAGTGTACCGGGATATACTTTCAGCCCAGATTCAGCCAAATGCCGCAAAGTTGATCGGACGGCGCTTCATAGTACAGATGGACAATGACCCCAAGCATACAGCCAAAGCTACCCAGGAGTTCATGAGTGCAAAAAAGTGGAACATTCTGCAATGGCCAAGTCAATCACCAGATCTTAACCCAATTGAGCATGCATTTCACTTGCTCAAATCCAGACTTAAGACGGAAAGACCCACAAACAAGCAAGACATGAAGGCTGCGGCTGTAAAGGCCTGGAAAAGCATTAAGAAGGAGGAAACCCAGCGTTTGGTGATGTCCATGGGTTCCAGACTTAAGGCAGTGATTGCCTCCAAAGGATTCACAACAAAATATTGAAAATAAAAATATTTTGTTTGGGTTTGGTTTATTTGTCCAATTACTTTTGACCTCCTAAAATGTGGAGTGTTTGTAAAGAAATGTGTACAATTCCTACAATTTCTATCAGATATTTTTGTTCAAACCTTCAAATTAAACGTTACAATCTGCACTTTAATTCTGTTGTAGACATTTCATTTCAAATCCAATGTGGTGGCATGCAGAGCCCAACTCGCGAAAATTGTGTCACTGTCCAAATATGTCTGGACCTAACTGTATATACAGCAGTGTTAGTGTGCTCTATGTGTGGCCATGTCTGTTAGACAAGCCGGGAGGTGAATGAGGCTGTTGCTGGATTCCCTATATTAGAAATATATATACAGTATAAATATATAAAAATAATGTGTCTGTGTGTGCATGTATGATGTGTATCTATGTATGTCAGTGTATGTGACTGTGTATAGATTTATGTCTATTTATGTGTTTTTGTGAATTTCTCTTTAAATAAGTATGTGTACGTGTGCCTGTATGTGTATGTATCTGTGCATGTCTATGTGTGGATGGGGCCCACTGAGACTCTTTCGCCCAGGGCCTACAAAAACCTGGAGCTGGCCCTTATTGGAACCATCAGCATTTAGACAGAGAAGAAAATGCAATAGCCTAGGAGACAGAGGAAACAAGCATGTAACAACAGGTGACGAGATCAAATTCCCAAACTGAGCCATGACAGGAACATCTCACTCTATGGACTTTACTTCAGTTGGACACTCTATTGGGAAGTAGGAAGGATCTGTGTCCATAAAGCTAAATAATACTGTTTAGGTGGGACACTGATGTTGGGAGCTGACGCCCGGCATACCACTCATCCCATCGATGTTTCATGGTGTTAATATCAAGATAAGTCAAGTTCCTCAACATCAAATAACTGAAATAGTAAAGTGTTGTCCTCAATCTATTAACACTAAGGTGGTGACTAGGCTGCTGTTAAGATGAGATGGGCAATCAAAGCTATCATGTGCTTCATATACCCAAAGAAACAATATGTACTGCAATAAAATACTGACCTGCTTTAATAAACATCCTTGCTTCACAATTATTCCTCGAAATTGCTCTTTGATGATTGCATCGTCATCACTAGAGTTGTCTTCACAGAAAAATCCACTATCTGGCTGCAAAAAGGAAGCCACGAAGATACTAAGAGTCTAGTTTCAGTTTATACTTTGAAAAAATGTCATAGAATGAATACACTGAATAACTGTTCTCAGTAACTCATGATCACATTACTAATACATTAACCCTTATGAAGCCAATAATATATTATATATCAGTAACATTTTAGTACAATCTCAGTGAGTCGCTTGTACATCAGTAGCCACCAAGACTGATGGAAGGTCTGACCTACAAAATTGGTCAACTACGCAATGTCATAATGTATTATATACCCAGTAAAAGTGTAACTCATGCACTATAACTGTTCAGCTGAAGCCCAGCGCATTCGCATAGTCCCTTGATTCTATTATTCAAGCCAGCATCCTAGGTAATGTGCATGCACTCGTACAGCTTAGTGTGAATAAGACAATTTTGTCAGACTCCAAGGAAGTGCCAAGAGTGTTCTGGGTCAACCCATCAAACTACTTGATGATTACTTGTATATGGCACAGGTCAACGGTGAAATAAGGGTGCATTTAGGGTATGTTCGCGTTTTACTTACAAAGTAGTACAAGGCCTCAGTAGTATCAAGGAACGTTGTTTCTGCCAATCCTTCTGCCGCACTTTTTGACACGTCTCCAGCAGGCTGAAGGTGACCTTCATTGAGTAAGGCAGAAGCCAAGACAAGTCCTTCTTGGCGGTTTCTGACTGATTTACTAGCTTCTAACCAATCAATGACACAAGTACCTGTAATGACCAGAAAAATAGACACAATCAAACCAAACGCCCATATGACATACTGCTGACATAGTGATAGGAAATGTAGATTGCGAACTCCAATGGACACATGGATGATGATGTCTATAAAATGAGTAAAATACATAAATAACATAAACATGAGGCCATGATGATATCAGACTACATAATCCAGATACTTATGTTCCCACTGAAAACACATAAATAATTGGCCGAGCATGCATGTGTATTTGGAGAGTCAGCAGGAAAATCTGTCGGACAAACTAATGCTCGACTGACAGCTGCAGTTACTAATGTATATGGCCACCTTGTATTGTTTGTATGTTGGGCATAAATGCACCTAAGATGCTGAGACAGGAACCTGAATTAGATGCATCCATAGCATTTCAGATCCGGATCCGCGGTGGCTCGAGGAGATTTCCAAACCCGAGGGTCGGGGTCGCGTGGCCACTCAGAAAAAATGGGGTTATTTACAGGGGATTGTAAGGACAGTTCGTGACACCACCCATGATGCGTGGTAAGATGAAGTACTACTGCTGCAATGGGGAGTACCCGGTGGCGATGGTGTGGCAGCCAGATGTTTAACCCCTCCACGGGTAGGGGGGATGCCCCGAGACTTGATGAGTGCGACGGGGAGGTGCCGTTGGGACGATAAGGGGTCGTTTGTGTACTCAGTCCAATAACACTAACATTGACAACTGTGGTAAACCAAAGTTCTGGACACCGCTGCCGCTTGGAGAGAGCATGCCTGGATCCCGTGCCCGTTGGTGTCGCCTGTTAGTCTATGGCCTTTACCTTGGCACCTAGTTTCTCTTGTTGGTCCCTTGAGTATAAAACTGGTCGGGTCCCGCTCACCAGTGTGGCTAACTGGGTGAGCTTGCTCTCAGGGTTCACGCTTGGGATTTTCTGGACCATGTGAGTGGAAAGTCCTATCCCCCTTGTTGCGCTAGTACCCCGATTTTGGAGCGGATGGAGAACGGATCTTGAAGGCTCCGTCCTCGTCGGGTAAATTGTCAGGACGCCTGATGCTACTCCTTGACCTAGGGTCCACATACCCAGTCGTGCCCTGGTCCCTGCCTGGTGATGGCACAAGGCCGCCGGCTGTCCTCCTCGACAGTCCATGCCTCTTGTCATGATCCCCTGCGACCGGGGTCCAGCTTCTGCCAGGTCCAGACTAACGTCTGCCACCTAGTAGTCTCAAGGAGCCCAGCTCCTAACCTGTGACCTCTCCTCTTGAGAGTCACTCTCCACTGACTCCCGTGACCTCTCCTCTTGAGAGTCACTGCTCAACTAACTGTCTCCTGACACTCCTGACCCTCCCTTAACCAACCCCTCAAGTGGGCGATCCTATTCCACTCAGGCCGTCCACTGGTGGGTCTGGTGGATGTGGTGCAGAGTGTTCCTAGGATTTTGATTAGCTGTTCTTGGCAATACCAATGTTTAGGGACCCCTAACCAAGGAGGAGATGGATATTGCACAGAAAGGCAAATTGCACAATACCCTGTGACGTCCTGATAGGGCAGGGCGTCACACATGCACCATACTCAATGTTAGAACACACGTGGTCAAAATTGTTGGTACCTCTCGTTTAATGAAAGAAAAACCCACAATGTTGACAGAAATAACTTGAATCTGACAAAAGTAATAATAAATAAAAAATCTATGAAAATGAACAAATGAAAGTCAGACATTGCTGCTTTTCAGCTTCCACAGAATGTTTAAAAAAATAAAACTCATGAAATCGGCCTGGACAGAAATGATGTCCTTATATATACAGTACAATACAATACAATACAGTATAAGAAATCCTTAACTTAACATTTTGTTGCACAACCTTTTGAGGCAATCACTGCAATGAAACAATTCCTGTAACTGTCAATGAGACTCCTGTACCTCTCTACAGGTATTTTGGCCATTCCTCAAGAGAATGCTCCAGTTGTCTGATGTTTGAAGGTCGCCTTTTCCAGAAGCAATATTTCAGCTCTTTCCAAAGATGCACAATAGGATTTAAGTCAGGGCTCATAGAAGGCCACTTCAAAATAGTCCAATGTTTTCCTCTTAGCCGTTCTGGGGTGTTTTTAGCTGTGCATTTTGGGTCATTATCCTGTTGCAAGACCCGTGACCTGCGACTGAGACCAAGCTTTGTGACGCTGGGCAGCACATTTCTCTCTAGAATCCCCTGATAGTCTTGAGATTTCATTGTACTCTGCACAGATTCAAGAAACCCTGTGCCAGATGCAGCAAAGCAGCTCCAGAACATAACAGAGCCTCCACCGCCATGTTTCACAGTAGGGACAGTGTTCTTTTCTTGATACGCTTAATTTTCCATCTGTGAATATAGAGCTTATGTGCCTTGCCAAAAAAGTTCCATCTTTGTCTCATCTGTCCATAGGACATTCTCCCAGAAGCTTTGTGGCTTGTCAACATGTAATTTGGCAAATTCTAGTCTTGCTTTTTATGATTTTTTTCAACAATGGAGTCCTCCTTGGTCATCTCCCATGAAGTCTACTTTGGCTAAAAACAACGAAAGACGGTGTGATCTGACACTGGAGTTCCTTGATCTTGAAGTTCACCTTTAATCTCTGTAGAAGTTTTTCTGGGCTCTTTTGTTACTAATCATGCTGTCCGTCTCTTTGATTTGTCATCAATTATCCTCCTGCGGCCACGTCCAGGGAGGTTGGCTTCAGTCCCATGAATCTTAAATTTCTGAATAATATGTGCAACTGTAGTCACAGGAACATCAAGCTGCTTGGAGATGGTCTTATAACCTTAATCCTTTAACATGCTTGTCTATAATTTTCTTTCTAATCTCCTGAGACAACTCTTTCCTTTGCTTCCTCTGATCCATATTGAGTATAGTACACACCATGTCACCAAACAGCACAGTGACTATCTGTAGCCCTACAGTGCTGGCCAAAGGTATTGGCACTTTTTGGGAAAAGCCATCAACATAGAGTTTACAGGAAAAAAAAGAGGCATTCAAAGAAAAGAACACGGGCCCTACAGTCAAACATGGCGGAGGTTCACTGATGTTTTGGGGTTGCTTTCCTGCCTCTGGCACTGGACTGCTTGACCGTGTGCATGGCATTATAAAGTCTGAAGACTACCAACAAATTTTGCATCATAATGTAGGGCCCAGTGTGAGAAAGCTGGGTCTCCCTCAGAGGTCATGGGTCTTCCAGCAGGACAATGACCCAAAACACACTTCAAAAAGCACTAGAAAATGGTTTGATAGAAAGCACTGGAGACTACTAAAGTGGCCAGCAATGAGTCCAGACCTGAATCCCATAGAACACCTGTGGAGAGATCTCAAAATGGCAGTTTGGAGAAGGCACCCTTCAATTCTCAGGGACCTGGAGCAGTTTGCCAAAGAAGAATGGTCTAAAATTCCAGGAGAGCATTTTAAGAATCTCATTGATGGTTACCGGAAGCGGTTGTTCGCAGTTATTTTGGCTAAAGGTTGTGCAACCAAGTATTAGGCTAAGGGTGCCAATACTTTTGTCTGGCCCATTTTTTGAGTTTTGTGTGAAATGATCAATGATTTGATTTTTGTTTCATTCTATTTTGTGTTTTTTCATTGCAAGCAAAATAAATGAAGTTAATAATAACAAAGAATTTGTGATTGCAATCATTTTCAAGAAGAAACTGAGTATTATTTGACAGAATTGCAGGGGTGCCAATACTTTTGGCCAGCACTGTATATACAGGCCCACTGACTGATTACAAGATTGTAGACACCTGTGATGCTAATTAGTGGACACACCTTGATTTAACATGTCCCTTTTATCACATTATTTTCAGGGGTACCATCATTTCTGTCCAGGCCTATTTCATGAGGTTTTTTTTGTTTTTTTTTTAAATTCTGTGGAAGCAGAAAAGCAATGTCTGACTTTCATTTGGTCATTTTCATAGATTTTTGTATTTATTATTACTTTTGTCAGATTCAAGTTATTTCTGTGACCATTGTGGGTTTTTCCTTCATTAAACGAGGGGTACCAACAATTTTGACAGTGTGTATATTAAATTAAGCTCTTCAAACAATACAATCTGATACATTTGCCTCAGATCTAAGGAGAATGTGCATCTTATACATAAGACTTACCAGTAAAACAATGATTAAACACTTTTTTATCCTTCTCCAACTTAATTTCTCTAATTCCTTTGTCAGGATCTTTCATGGCGATATATAACTCACTGCAAAGAGGAAGATGGTTATGGTTAGAAAAGAAAATTTAATAACCCTTCTTGTTCTTCCACCACCAAAAAAATAAAATTCTATATGTGACGCCCTGGCAAAACCAGGTAGTCACAAATAGGCCCCTGCACAACACCATCCCCCACTTATGAAACATTCAGCCAACCTAGAAACCTTAGTCACCCCCCCTTAGGGAAAGACAGACACACCAGTGGGTGGAACCAGGCGATTGGACACGCCCACCCAGGGGTCTAGACAGTCCAGGGCGGGAAAACAAGCAGTGAAGTTTTGTAGTTCAAGTTGGGAGGAGTGTGGGCTGGAGCTAGGTGTAGCTCCAGCAGAGGAGGTTCAAGTTGAACGGTGCAAGGGTCGAAGCCCTAGTACTTTGGCAAGGAGGCAGACGGTGGTCTCCGTCAGCAGGAGATGGGAAGACGGCTCAGCAGAACCGAGGTGGACCGGGACAGGGTTGTAGCCCGCCGATACCGACACGGGGAACCGACCCGGAAACCGTAGCACAAAGGGGGTACTCGAACCCTGAAGCCAGGACCAGAAACAAGCGGACTGGTTAATTCACCGATTGAGGCCAGGATTATAGGTCCTGTCCCACCCAAAGTCCCTCATAGAAGACAACAGCCCACCGATAGGGATAGGAGGCCACTGCCAGGGTCCATAGATCCCACGGGCCAGCGTCTGCTGGCACGGCTCCTTAGGCCACATCAAGCAGGGAGCGGACTCCTGAGTTTTACACTAGGCAGTCCATCTACACAAAAGACAGTGCAGAGGAACAGGACAGAGACCACCAGCCCGGGTGGGGGAACGGAATGCAACCGGCCGCGGCGGCCGGCCATCAGCACCTTGGTTAAAAGACTCGTGTGGTTTATTGACTGTGAGTACTCAAATATCTCTTTGCTGTCGCTTTACCCTGCACAAAGTCACTAGGCCCCGGGCAACCATCCCTACCCACAGAGGGGTTAACAACTGGCTACCGTAACATCTCCGCCGGGTGCCCCACAACAGCAGCGGTGGTGTCCCACTTCACCATACACCGTGGGTGGCATCACGAACTTACTACAGCCTAGCCCATACATCTACGTCCCCCTTTTTTATTCGGCATGTCCGCGAGACCCCCGAGTCGGGAGACCCTTGAGCCACCACCGCAGAAGGCCCGGATCCGAGCAGCGCCGGCTGCTGGCACGGGGGCGGCACATATATATATATATATATATATATATACAAAATGAAAGGATCCCCTCGCTTCCAGGCAGCTGGGTAGTGTCCACACAGGCATAAGGTTTCTTAGTGCAAACAGGAAAGTTTATTAGACTTCATAAACTCTCAGCATAATGGACAACAAAACAACCTTTCCTTCGGCATAAAGGCAACAAACAGAATATAAACAGTTCATAATGTAGCATGGGCTCACCCACTAAGTACAAGCCCAAGTCTTAGGGGTGCTTTACACGCTGCAATAGCACCTGCCCCCGTCGTATGTACGACATTTAGTGATCACTGCCGTAGCAAACATTATCGCTACGGCAGCATCACACGCACATATCTTGTGTGTGACATTGCTCTGGTCGCCGAACAATCCCTCCTTTAAGGGGGAGGTGCATTTGGTGTCATAGCGACATCACGGTGGCGTCACTAAGCAGCCGGCCAATAGCAGAGGAGGGGTGGAGATGAGCAGGGCAAACATCCCGCCCACCTCCTTCCTTTCTCATTGCCGGTGGACGCAGTTAAGGAGATGTTTCTCGTTCCAGCGGTGTCAGACTTAGTGATGTGTGCTGCTGCAGGAAGACAAACAACATCGTACCTGCAGCAGCATCGATATTATGGAAATGAACGACGTGTCAACGAGAAACGATTTTGCACGTTTTTGCGCTCGTTGATCGTCGCTCATTTGTGTCACACACTGCGATGTCGCTACCGGCGCCAGATGTCACTAACGACGTGATCCCGACGATATATCGGCAGCGATGTTGCAGCATGTAAAACACCCCTTAGATTCTCTGGAAAAGACAGAACAACACCAGAGGTCTCTCTAACTGTACTCACACACCCTTCTGAGGTAGCGCTTTTAACAGGACCTGGACTACCTGGAAAACCTGGGCTGGGGGTATCGGAGTAGTTAGTCCCCTTACCCTTCTGGCTGCTCCTAAAACCCAGACCCAAAATCCGAGCCCATTAAAACGCTATCAGCACCATGCATGCTGGAGCCTACTTTTCCCGGATCCTACATCACTGAGGCTAGCCACACCGTGCCAGCTTGGCACCTTACAACATATGTATTATATATATATATATATATATATATATATATATACACATACACACACATATATATATATATATATATATATATATATATACTGTACAGACCAAAAGTTTGGACACGCCTTCTCATTCAAAGAGTTTTCTTTATTTTCAGGACCCTGAAAATTGTAGATTCACATTGAAGGCATCAAAACTATGAATTAAAACGTGGAATGAAATACTTAAAAAAGTGTGAAACAACTGGAAATATGTTTTATATTCTAGGTTCTTTAAAGTAGCCACCTTTTGCTTTCATTACTACTTTGCACACTCTTAGATTTCTCTTGATGAGCTTCAAGAGGTAGTCACCAGAAATGGTTTTCCAACAGTCTTGAAGGAGTTCCCAGAGATGCTTAGCACATGTTGGCCCTTTTGCCTTCACTCTGCGGTCCAGCTCACCCCAAACCATCTCGATTGGGTTCAGGTCTGGTGACTGTGGAGACCAGGTCATCTGGCGTAGCACCCCATCACTCTCCTTCTTGGTCAAATAGCCCTTACACAGCCTGGAGGTGTGTTTGGGGTCATTGTCCTGTTGAAAAATAAATGATGGAATAGCACACCGCTGCAAGATGCTGTGGTAGCCATGCTGGTTCTGTATGCCTTCAATTTTGAATAAATCCCCAACAGTGTCACCAGCAAAGCACCCCCACACCATCACACCTCCTCCTCCATGCTTCACGGCGGGAACCAGCCATGTAGAGTCCATCCGTTCACTTTTTCTACAAAGACACGGTGGTTGGATCCAAAGTTCTCAAGTTTGGACTCATCAGACCAAAACACAGGTTTCCACTGGTCTAATGTCCATTCCTAGTGTTCTTTAGCCCAAACAAGTCTCTTCTGCTTGTTGCCTGTCCTTAGCAGTGGTTTCCTAGCAGCTAGTTTACCATGAAGGCCTGCTGCACAAAGTCTCCTCTTAACAGTTGTTCTAGAGATGAGAAGGTGTGTCCAAACTTTTGGTCTGTACTGGATGTATGTATGTATAATATATGTATATACCCACCTTCACAACTAATATTGTTTAATCACTCAAGTGGAAGATCTGAGGAGCCCCAGGTAAATGAAGCAGTGGTACACCATGCACACTGCTACTCCATTCAATCTTTTGAAACTGCCAAAGCCAAGCTGAGAGCAGAGTTCAGTTATCTTGTTGAGCCCATTAAAAAGTAATGGAGCTGCAATTTGCATGATCGCCCATCACTCCACTCACAAAGGGTTTGCTGGATTGGTGGGGATTTCATCAATCACTCGAACCCCAGCAATTGGGAAGTTAATTTCTCCTATCCCATATATGAGGAATAACTGAAAACTGGAGAAATACCCCTTAAATCCTTTTCACTGCAAATATAATAACTAGTATCTGTACAGGTATTGGATAAAAAGCCATTAACATGGTGCACCTACAGTACATTATTTATGTAACACACTCATTCGTACACTTTGTATACAGTCATGGCCAAAAGTTTTGAGAATGCTACAAATATTAATTTTTACAAAGTCTACTGCTTAAGTTTTTCTAATGGCAATTTGTATATACTGCAGAATGTCATAAAGAGTGATCAGCTTAACAGCAATTACTTGCAAAATCAATATTGGCTAAGAAAATGAACTTCAACCCCCAAAACACATTTCAACATCATTGCATTCCTACCTTAAAAGGAGCAGCTAACATTGTTTTAGTGATTGTTCCATTAACACAGGTGTGGGTGTTGATGAGGACAGGGCTGGCGATCAATCAGTCATGATTAAGTAAGAATGACACCACTGGACACTTTAAAAGGAGGCTGGTGCTTGGTATCATTGTTTCTCTTCAGTTAACCATGGTTATCTCTAAAGAAACACGTGCAACCATCATTGCTCTGCACAAAAATGGCCTAACAGGGAAGAGTATCGCAGCTACAAAGATTGCACCTCAGTCAACAATCTATCGCATCATCAAAAACTTCAAGGAGAGAGCTTCCATTGTTGCCAAAAAGGCTCCTGGGCGCCCAAGAAGGACCAGCAAACGCCAGGACCGTATCTTAAAACTGTTTCAGCTGCGGGATCGGACTACCAGCAGTGCCGAGCTATCTCAGCAATGGCAGCAGGCTGGTGTGAGTGCTTCTGCACGCACTGTGAGGCGGAGACTGCTTGAGCAAGGCCTGGTTTCAAGGAGGGCAGCAAAGAAGCCACTTCTCTCCAGAAAAAACATCAGGGACCGACTGATGTTCTGCAAAAGGTACAGGGAGTGGACTGCTGAGGACTGGGGTAAAGTCATTTTCTCAGATGAATCCCCTTTTCGATTGTTTGGGACATCTGGAAAACAGCTTATTAGGAGAAGAAGAGGTGAGCGCTACCACCAGTCTTGTCTCATGCCAACTGTTAAGCATCCTGAAATGATTCATGTGTGGGGTTGCTTCTCAGCCAAGGGAATTGGCTCACTCACAGTCTTGCCTAAAAACACAGCCATGAGTAAAGAATGGTACCAGAATGTCCTCCAAGAGCAACTTCTCCCAACTGTCCAAGAGCAGTTTGGCGCCCAACAATGCCTTTTCCAGCATGATGGAGCACCTTGCCATAAAGAAAAGGTGATCACTAAATGGCTCATGGAACAAAACAGAGATTTTGGGTCCATGGCCTGGAAACTCCCCAGATCTTAATCCCATTGAGAACTTGTGGGCAATCATCAAGAGACGGGTGGACAAACAAAAACCAACACATTCTGGCAAAATGCAAGCATTGCTTTTGCAAGAATGGACAGCTATCAGTCAGGATTTGATCCAGAAGTTGATTGAAAGCATGCCAGGGAAAATTGCAGAGGTCCAGAAGAAGAAGGGTCAACACTGCAAATATTGACTTGCTGCATTAACTCATTCTAACTGTCAATATAACCTTTTGGTACTCATAAAATGATTGCAATTATATTTCTGTATGTGATGTAAACATCAGACAAACACAATTAAAAACCAGAGGGCAACAGATTATGTGAAAATATAATTTTGGTGTCATTCTCAAAACTTTTTGCCATGACTGTACTATGCAACTACCATACATGGGGCACTACAGTAAGAGACCTCGGCTGAACAGGTCATGCTCATGTAATGCCCTGGAAAACCAGGTAGTCACACAGGTTAGGCCCCCGCATAACACCCATCCCACACGGGGTTAAATCAGCCGACCTGAAACCCTAGTCACCCACCTCAGGGAAGGACAGATACACCAGTGGGCAGGACCAGGTGGTTAGGAAACACCCACCTAGGGGTCTGGAGAGCCCGGGGCGGGAAAACAGTCAGTTTGAGTGTGGAGTGGAGCAGAGTGGATTGAGGTGCTAACTGACAGGCGTCGGGGTTGGAGCCCTGACGTTCTGGCTAGGCGGCAGACGGTAGTCAGGGTCTGTAGGAGATGGGAAGACGGCTGCTGGAGATCCGGGGTGGACCGGGACAGGGTTGGAGCCCGCCGGTACCGACACCGGAGACCTGACCCGGAAACCGTGAGCACAGAGGGGGTACTCGGACCCTGAAGCCAGGACCAGCACAGACGGCCCGGCTAATTAACCGATTGAGGGCAGGATTTTAAGTCCTGTCCCAACCTAAGTCCCGAAAAGTAGACAACCACCCACCAAGGGGGATAGGGCAACCGCCAGGGCCCGTAGATCCCAAGGGTCAGCGTCAGACAGGCACGGCTCCCAACCAAAAGACCGGGAGCTGACTCCCGTGTTTCAAACTGGGAAGTCCTACCTACAACACACTAAGTGCAGAGGAGAGAGACTTTGACTACCAACCCGGGTGTGGGACCAGATACACCCGTCTGCAGGCAGACGGCCACCATCCCCTTGGTTTACCAAAAGAACGTTGTGTTTATTGACTCCACACATCACTGCAACCTCATCCAGCACCAGGACAACCGAACTGTAAGTGTGCTGACCCCTGCAACCCTGCACAACACTAGACCCCGGTACATCCATCCTACCCACGGAGGGGTTAAAGGGAACCTGTCAGCAGAAATGTCCCCTAAAACCTAACAGATTCCCCCTCTGCAGCTCCTGGGCTGCATTCTATAAAGGTCCCTGTTATGATTGTGCCCACTTTCTGACCGAAAAAAAGTGTTTATAAAGTTGTACCTTTTTGGCTTCTGATTCTGTAAATCCGTCACGGGGGCGGGCTGCCTGATGGCCGTTATTCTGCCCCCTGGTCCTGTATGCCGCCCCCATCGCTGATTTCAATACTTCTGGACGCCGCCCACTGCTCCAGCCATCCCCGCGCATGCCCAGTGCCCATCTCTCGGGGATGAGCACTGTGCCCAGCGTCACCGCTGGTGACGTGCA
Source organism: Anomaloglossus baeobatrachus (assembly GCF_048569485.1). Lineage (NCBI taxonomy): Eukaryota > Metazoa > Chordata > Amphibia > Anura > Aromobatidae > Anomaloglossus > Anomaloglossus baeobatrachus. The sequence goes on along the minus strand of NC_134355.1, from coordinate 78,481,195 downwards.
CGCAGGGTTAAGATTATGGGCGGTGCTGTGATGTTTATTCCTAAGCAACCGCCCATAATCGCGGGACCGCGCTTTCCCCCTCGGCCTGCTTCTTTCTGCGCAAGCGCGCTGCTGCTGACCTCACTTCGCCTCCTTCCCATCTTGCCCCGAGGCAGGAAATAGATGGGAAGAGCGCGGAGCAGTGACTACACCGAAAGCGCGGTCCCGCGATTATGGGCGGTTGCTTAGGAATAAACATCACAGCACCGCCCATAATCTTAACCCTGCGTGCACGTCACAAGCGGTGACACTGGGCACAGTGCTCATCCCCGAGAGATGGGCACTGGGCATGCGCGGGGATGGCTGGAGCAGTGGGCGGCGTCCAGAAGTATTGAAATCAGCGATGGGGGCGGCATACAGGACCAGGGGGCAGAATAACGGCCATCAGGCAGCCCGCCCCCGTGACGGATTTACAGAATCAGAAGCCAAAAAGGTACAACTTTATAAACACTTTTTTTCGGTCAGAAAGTGGGCACAATCATAACAGGGACCTTTATAGAATGCAGCCCAGGAGCTGCAGAGGGGGAATCTGTTAGGTTTTAGGGGACATTTCTGCTGACAGGTTCCCTTTAACATCGAGCTGCCAGCCCAATGTCCCCGGGAGCCCCGCAACGGCAGCGGTGGTGCTACATCTCACCAAACAACCGTGGGTGGCGTCACAGACATTTTACAACCAATCCAGTATAAATACGTCCCCCCCTTTCAATCGGAGTGTCTGCGCAACCTCTGGGTCCGGAGGATCCCTCGAGCCGTACCGTAGATCTGGATCCGAGCAGCACCGGCTGCTGGCACGGGGGCGGCACACTCGCTATATCTGTACTCCTAGACAACCCATCAAATGCAATTAAGCAAGAAAAAGGGGACAGGTTGAAGGTAGAAATATTTTTAATAAAGACTAATATTTTGCTTAATTTCTCACTATAGGTACATTGGGGCGAAAAAAAATAATAAAATGCTATTTCAGAGATGTACATAGCCTTCTAATCCAGATATTGATTTTGGGGCAAGTACAGACTGATAGATGTTGGGTTAAAATCGTCACATTTTACGTGATTTTAGGAAAGAAAAAATTGCTTGTTCTTTCTCAGACACATTTTTCTGACACCTCACAAATTTCTGTTTCACATGATTGATCATTTCACACGGTTGAGGCTGCAAGTTTCAACGTTCATTTCTGTGAACTTCAAATTTCCCATACATGGTTACAAAATGGAAAGGACTCAATATGTAACCTTCATATCACAGAAATGACCGGTCCGGTATTATATGAAATGTTTAGCATCTACACTATTTATAAAATATTTGATCTGTGTGGGATATCGAACTTCTGGGATCTGCACTCAACTGAGTAAGGGTACCCTAACTGCAAATTTTGAAGGAGAGGAGTCACACAGATTAAATATCATCTGTAATCTGTGGGTATACATGATAGTAGGGGGGCATTTAGCTAGGCAGACCCACATTAAATGGCCATGTAGAAAATGAATCTGGCACTCATACGATGCAAATAGAAAACGTTTTGGTCTGTTAATTGGACCTTCATCAGATGGATTGCCAAATTACAAGACCCCCAATATATAGCTACAATATGAGGTCCCTTCCAACTCTACCATTCTATGATTCTATTACATCAATGGAAATCTTCAAGCGGAAACTGGATAAACATATAGCTGGGATGATTTAGGAAAACCTGCACTTGCAGGGGGATGGACCCGATGGCCCTTGAGGTCCCTTCCAACTCCACCATTCTATGAGTATATGAATATATGAATAGGGTAGAAGTGCAAAGAATATGCTACCCCATTCATATTGAGCTATGCACTGGGGTCTTTTTCTTTTGCAATCTATCTGATGAAAGTCTAACAGCAGACCAAAATGTTACATTTGTTGGCTTGCATTTCCTAACAAATCACGTTTTTTACTTGCATCATACGAGTGCCAGATTCAACTTCTACATTGTGAATTGGGTGGTATCCTACAGAGTGACGTTTAGGTCCATCTATTAAGCACATTAAATGACCCCCAATTCGCTACATGAAAGTTCATTGACACTTAATAGACTATTTAGACAAGCTGACCATGCTTCCACATGCGCAGAGTGATCGTCAATACAAACTTTCTGTGCAACATCGCTGTTCTCAACAGCATATGCTTGTTAAAACAGGGCTATGTGGTAGAAAGAATGAAGATATTTAGGTAAGCTTAAAAATTACTTCATCCAATGAATGAGCAGTTTGTTCATTTGGAAAGTGATTATCAGAATGTTTAAATAGGCTGATTATCATGAATACTCATTCCCAATAATCAGCCAATAGAAGAGCACCTTAAGAATACACAAGGCATCTGTTGAAATGAATGGGTTGTTAGGTAAAGCCAGACAAGACAAGTGAGAGGAGAAGGATATTCATACAATAAAGTTTAAGGTTGTGAACGAGGGGACCCACTGTATTAACTCAGATTTTCTAAAAGATTATAAGAACATAGATTTGTAAGATAGACTCACAGGGTGGGCATCATTAAAGAGGTTTTCCACTACTAATAAGCCCACCTTTCATTTGTCCTAACTTGTCCTAACTAACACTTTCCTTATATACTTCTACTACCTACCCTGCTCCAGTAAGATTATCTCTCTTAGGAGCGTATATTCCTATGTTGATGTTTTAGCATTGATCCTTCATGTCCGGAATTGGACAAACTGAGCAGGGCGTGTCACTGGTGGGGGGGGCACTTCTCTGTGAGTGACAGCAGTCTGGGCGGTCATGCCCAGATTACACTTCACTCTTCTCTCAGTCTGCTTTACAGTGCGGTGCTTTGATGCGACAAGTACTGCTATGAGCATGTAGTGCGATGTGATATACTGTCTAATGATTGGCATATTGCAGTGCTTGTCACATCAAAGCAACACACCGTAAAGCAGGCTGAGAGGAGAGTCAGAACTGACTGGGGCATGTGCCCCCAGACTGCTGTCACTCACAGATAGGCAGCCCTGCCCCCGTCAGTGAAATGCCCTGCTCAGCTTGTCTGATTCCAATCTCCATACCGGTAAGATCAAAGCTAATACATCAACATAGGAATATACATGCCACAAAGAAATAAGCTTACAGGAGCAGGGTAAGTACCAGAAATGTATTGTGAAAGTGTTAGTTAGGAATAGTTAGAACAAATAAAAGGGGGTCATGGTAGTGGAAAACCCCTCTAACTGTGAGCCCAGAAGTGTTTGTCTTGTGTGTAATAATTTAATGTAATCAGACTCATCTTTACCAAACCAAGGTGTTCAGATTCACCATTGTATTTCTTATGCATTTATTGTGTACTTACCCCAAATTAATTGTGTCTGGTAATCTGATTGACTTTCGGGTGGATTTCCTTGCAAACTTTTGACCATCCGCAATACATTTTGCTGCTCTTTTTAAGTCTTTTACCCAAGCGTCACGCTCTTCGTGGTGAGACGCTTGGAAGTAGTGATCCTGCTGTTTAGCGGTTGTAAGCTTAAACACAAACTATGATAGGGAAGATCAAAATGTTATCTTAAGTGTATTCAAGTATTTTGTCAATTCACATTTGTAATAATTTGTTGGACACAAGAAACTGAGTTAATTAACAAGTTCTTAATAAAGGTATCTAATGAACGTGCTAAATCGGACTATTCTTTTCAAGCACTTCAAGTGCATCACAATCCAAAAGGTACATGAACGAGCTATCCAGCCAGTATGTGAGCCAGTATGGAGACTATGAGAATAGTGACTCCCTTATCCAACACTCACCATCCTTTTGCTGAATTCTTGACAGTGATTTGTGATAACTGCTCCTTTTAGCGGTATCATCCCCTTTGGGCTGTTGTCACTTTTCTTCTTGTAGTATTCTATTCCATCTTCCAGCAGTGTCACCCACATTGGCTTCCATTTATTAAACATGACCTGAAATGTGAGATGAGAGAAATCAAATATCTAAACATTAAGGCCCCAAATCATTAAGACTGGCGTTGTATACTCCAGTCTTAATGAAGATGGCCTCTAGAGATGAGGTCCCCAACCTTTCTGACCTTGAGAGCAACATTCAACTCTGAAAGAGGGTCAACAGCCATATCAAGCTCCTGTCCACCTCACAGTAGTGACACCCAGAGCCCCCTTTACCTGGAGGCAGAAAACATGTTTCAGGTAATTTTGCTAGCACAGTGGCTCAGTGGTTAGCATTGCAGTCTTGCAGCACTGGGGTCCTGGGTTCAAATCCCACCAAGGACACCATCTGCAAGGAGTTTGTATGTTCTCCCCGTGTTTGTGTGGGTTTCCTCCAGGTACTCCAGTTTCCTCCCAAACTCCAAAGACATACTGAAAGGGACTCTAGATTGTGAGCCCCAATGGGGACAGTATTGCCAATGTATGTAAAACACTGTGGAATTAATAGCGCTATATAAATGAATATATATGTGTCGCCCAGGGTTATGGGGGTACTTGGTCCCAGGCGGTGTACTGCTAGGGAAATGTCACCTGGTGGCCGTTGCCTGGTTCCGTGCGCTGGATGCTTTTTAAAAAGGGGTATATTTACAGGGGAATTTAAATGAAAGTTTATACGTGACGCCACCTGTGGTGTGTGGCCAGGTAGGGGGCCGCCGCTGCAGGGTTCTTTTCACCGGGGGTCGATGTTGATTGCAGCCAAGATGGAGTCACTACCCTGTTGTGAATACATTTGAATTGGATTCCAGTTTGGGGCTCCCTCTTGTGGTCAGTGCTGGTAGTGCAGTTGACTTGCTAAAAGGGAACCAGACAGCTGAGTAGGATTTGCAATCAGGCCATTTGGTTTGGGCCTATATAACTGTGTAGCTTCCTTTTATTCCTTGCCAGTGCTCAATTGTATTTCCTGTGTGCTAAGGACTAGAGATGAGCGATGTTCGAGGCTTGAGGTTCACCAATTTCATGTTCCAGTGATTTTGGGGGGTGTTCAAGACGTTCGACGAACTCGAGCTTTTTGCTAAAAGCTCGACAGTTCGAGTTACATTCGAGAACGATTCGAGCACCAAAAACGCGGCTTTTCACAGTAAGGCTATGTACACACATTGCTGTCTGCATGCGTCCTGCGTCCCCAGCACAATTTCTTCTCTTTCCTATTCACCGATAACGGGCGCCTCGCTGAACGCTGTCACAAATCTGCGGCGTCTTTTCCTCTTTTGAAAATGGCTGCCGCTTCATTATTCAATAAGTTATTCCGTGCTTTCCACGCACACCGGCTCCCATGATTGGTTGCAGTCTGACACGCCCCCACGATGAGTGACAGCTGTATCACTGCAACCAATCACAGCCGCCGGCGGGCGGGTCTATATCGTGCAGAAAAATAATTAAATAAATAATAAAAAAAAAAAGCGGTTCCCCCCATATTTGATACCAGCCAGGATAAAGCCACACGGCTGGAGGCTGGTATTGTCAGGATGGAGAGCGCCACATTATGGGGAGCCCACCACCCTAACAATATCACCCAGCAGCTGCCCGGAATTGCCGCATATCTCTCTCTCTCCCTCCCTCTCTCGACAGGAGTCTCCACAGAAGTGTGTAGTTTTTTGGGTTGTTTTTTTTGCACTGATGCATCAGCTGATTGTATAAAAGCCATTTTCTGGGGTGGTTGCGGACTGTCTGTATGGAGGAGAGCAGACAGCAGCTGCAGAACTACAAGGCTCAGCATGCTCTATTCACTAGTGTATGCAGGGGAGTAGACAGCAGCTGCAGAACAACAAGGCTCAGCATGCTCCATTCACTAGTGTATGCAGGAGAGCAGACAGCAGCTGCAGAACTTCAAGGCTCAGCATACTCCATCCAGGACTGTATGCAGGAGTTTTTTGCCCCCCCCCCCCAAAAAAATGACGTGGGCTTCGCCATATTTTTGTATGCTAGCCAGGTATAGCAGGCAGGTACGGCTGCCCCCAAGCTGCCTATTTGTACCCAGCTGGGAACTAAAAAAATAGGGAAGCCCTTTTTTTAATTACTTCATGAATTTCATCAAATAATTAAAAAAAAAAATCGACAGGCTTCATCCCATTTTTGTGTACAGCCAGGTACAACTATGCAGCTGTAAATTGGAATCCGCAGCACAGGTTGGCCCGAGCTTTCTGGGCGCCTCTGCTGCGAATTGCAGTCCGCAGCCGCCCCAGAAAATGGCGCTTTCATAGAAGCGCCATCATCTGGCGCTGTATCCAACTCTTCCAGCAGCCCTGAAGCCGGGTGGCTTGCTGGGTAATAATGAGTTAATACTAGCTTTGTTTTACTAGCTAGTATTAAGCCAGAGATTATTAATGTCAGGCAAGTTTGACCCAGCCATTAAGAATCTCCAATAAAGGGTTAAAAAAAAAAGACACCACAGATAGAAAAAATACTTTAATAGAAATAAATACACAGACACACTTAAAAACTCCATGTTTATTACTGCCTCTCATCCCTCCACGATCCTGCTCTTCTGTCTTCTTTCTCCTTCAACCCATGCAGCTCTGCTACATCAGACAGCACTGCATGTGAGGAAGACGCTGCAGCTCCCCATGCAGTCTAACCACTCAGTGAGAGTGAGCATAGGCTGCGTGCTGTAAGCGGTGTCATCGCCGCTGACAGGCGGGTTACCATAGCAACGGTGCTCCGATCATGTGATTCCCGGTGCCGCTATTTACCGGCTGTGACAGCTAGTCCCTGCATGTGGGCTTACTCTGTAAAGAGCGCACACATTCAGGAACGGGGAGTTAACCATGTGCCAGAGCATTTTGCCGGTACACGGACATGCTGGAATGATCACCGTGTACCGGAGGGATGCACTGACAGGACCTAGCAATGACGTCTAGCCATGTGACCAGACTGTAGCCAATGAGATAATAGACACGTGACTGGTCACATGCTATTTTGACGTCACGATAGGTCCTATCATCTGTGCTGGTTACCGGGAGGACGCAGCGATCATCGGAAGGAAAAGCGGTGGGAGACAGAGTGCAGGACGCGTCGCGGGGACCTGTAAGTGTTATGGAAATGTTTATTAACTGCATGTGTACATGTATAATGTGTTTTTATGTCTTTGTGTTTGCCTCCCATTGTTTTCAATGGGGTTCGAGAGGTTCGTTGAACGGTTCGTCAAACGGTTCTCGAACGGGGCCTCCGTTCGACGAACCGAACCGAACTCGAGTCTTCAGAGGCTCGCTCATCTCTACTAAGGACATCCTGAAACCAGCCCTTTTCTCTGTGTCTACCAGAACTCCTCTCAGATAAGTTGGTTCTTGTACCTTTGCTTATGGTTTTCACTTTCTTGTTATTTTGCCTGTGTGGAGTTCTTGGTGGAATTGGATTATTACCTGCTGGGAGTATCTGTGTACCTTGCTCCATGTTCTGTTATTTATTGTGTTGTCATGCTGGTACAATATTCAGTCCCCTCTCTATATCAGTGTTTTTCTTGGATCCCAGTAACACCAGAGTACTGCTATAGCAGAGGAGAGCCTGTTTAGGCTCAGTATTTTTCCATGTCAGGCGGGCTGGTATTTATTGTGGTTTTTACGTCTGCAGACAGTGCTCTTTCCCATCCATTCCTATATAGCTAATTTGGGCCTCCTCTTTGCTGAATCTGTTCTCTAGCTACGTAATGTGTTTTCCTACATCCTCGTAATCTTTACATGTGGGGGGCTATCTATATCTTTGGGGACTACTCCGAGGCAGATTAGCTTTTCTATATTTCTCTCTGTTAGAATATTTAGTTCTCTGGCTGTATCGAGACGACTAGGTCATCGTAGGCTCGTCCCACAGCTACTTCTAGTTGTGTCTCAGTAATAGGTCTGCAGTCCGTTAAGTTTCCAGCCACTCTGGTTATTTTCTGGGTTCCGAGTTATTGCTCTTTTTCTGATCCTCCTCGGTCACTGGATCACAACACTCCCTACAGGTGGAGTGGTTGCCCTGGGAGGGTGGGCGGCTGGCTGGTAGAGGGCCGTGGACGCCGGAACACGGGACGGAGTCACCGGTAAATTATGGAAACAAGGCAAGAGCTCTGATTCAAGTGTGTTTACTCACTGCTTAGGAGATTACCCGAGTGTGTCCTGGTTCACTGCTAGTAAATCTCTGGTTATCCAGTGCAAGTTCCAGGCGGTTACCGGTGGCAGAGTAAATGTCCTGTTTGTCCTTCGACTGGCAGAAGGAACCTAGGCCAAGCTCTAGCTCACAGGCCCCAGGCTCCACAGCAGAAAGGTGAGCTTTGTCTCATCCCTCCAGCACTGGTGCTTTCCTGCACCCAGTCTGGTCTCAGGGGACGTCCCTCTAGAAAGCTCACTATGTGTCATGGCTACCTCCTCTTATACCCCATGTGGCACCCGCCCCCTAGTGGTTGTCCTGGTGACTGGGAAGTCCCATGCTACTGGACGGCTAACTCTCCCTGCCCACCCCAGTCCACTCCCCCTGTGGGGAAGGCACCTAACTGCATGTGAAATGTGTGTGCTGGTGTGAGCACCGGCAATCCACCTGTCACTTAGGCTGCTTTCACATATCAGTTTTTTGGCATCAGGCACGATCCGGCGAAAAAACTGATGCGATGGATCCGGTGAAAAAACGGATCAGTTGCATCAGTTTTTTCCATAAGTTCCCTCAGCTTTTTGATGGATCAGTTATAAGACTGAGCATGCTCAGTTCAAAAAAATGGATGTGGCGGCCGTATCCGTTTTTTGCCGCATTACGCCGGATCCGGCGTCCACAGGCTTCCATTATGTCACGCTCCCCAGCTCCCGTGCCATGCTCCACGGCTTACCTAACCGCCGCCTTCTGGGAAGGACTTTCCGGTCGTATTAAGGACGAGCTGGCCGGCCGCGATGTTCCTTCCACCCTGGATGCCCTGATCGCACTAGCCACCCGTGTGGACCTCCGTTTTCAGGAACGATCCAAAGAGGTGTCCCGCGAGAGATGTCCGATACGGCATTCCTCTCCTCCGCAGAAGCCCGCCGTACCTCAGTCGGCGTCGTCTGGCGTCTCTGTCCACGAGCCCATGCAGATTGACCATTTGCGGCAGTCCGAACAACGCCGAGCAGAACAGCTCACCAAGGGCCTCTGCTTCTACTGCGGAGAGGGCACATACCTGCTACATTCCTGTCCAGATAGGTCGGGAAACTCCAAAGCCTAGGGTTGGTAGGAGAGGCCACCCTAGGTACTGGGACTCTCTCAGACCCGGTTACGTGGACTGTTCAAGTGACAGCGGGAGAGACACGGTTCACGGCAGAGGCGTACCTCGATTCTGGGGCAGCAGGCAATTTCATCCCGCAGGCTACGGTGGACAAGTACCAGGTGCCTGTTACTCCACTCGACAAACCCCTCGTGATCGCCTCTGTAGACGGGAGACCCCTCTCTGACACCATCTCGTGGATCACCAAGCCTGTAGTACTACGTATCGGTGCCCTGCACACCGAGAAAATCACTCTCTACGTCCTCCCGCACATGTCTCATCAAATCCTGCTGGACTCCCCTGGTTACGGACACACGAACCGTCGGTCAGCTGGCGTGCTGGCAAAATTACCCGATGGAGCTCCTCTTGCCACGAGAACTGCCTGAAGTCCATACAGCCCATCCAACGACCTCCGATCCCGGAGTCCCTACCAGGACTGCCTTCGGCCTATTGGTCCTTCGCGGACGTTTTCGATAAAAAAGAGTCAGAGGTACTGCCGCCACATCGTCCTTACGACTGTGCCATCGACCTACTCCCGGGAACCATACCACCTCGAGGACGGATATATCCTTTGTCCCCTGCTGAAACAAGGGCCATGTCTGCCTACATCACTGAGAACCTGGCAAGGGGATTCATCCGGAGATCCTCCTCTCCTGCTGGAGCAGGCTTCTTCTTCGTTAAGAAGAAAGAGGGCGACCTGCGCCCCTGCATTGACTACCGGGGATTGAACCAAATCACCGTAAATAATAATAAATACCCCCTGCCGCTCATCCCCGAATTGTTTGATCGGCTTAGAGGAGCTCGTGTGTTTACCAAGTTGGATCTTCGTGGTGCCTACAACCTGGTCCGCATCCGCTCGGGGGACGAATGGAAGACCGCATTTAACACTCACGATGGGCACTACGAGTATTGTGTGATGCCCTTCGGCCTGTGTAACGCACCGGCAGTCTTTCAAGAACTAGTGAACGACGTGTTCCGGGACCTTCTCTACGTCTGTGTGGTGGTATATTTGGATGACATCCTGGTCTTCTCTCCGGACCTCCAGACCCACAGAGAGAACGTGCAGCTGGTACTACAAAGGCTTAGAGAGAATTGCCTGTACGCCAAGTACGAGAAGTGTGTCTTCGAGCAGTCTTCTCTTCCCTTCCTGGGTTACATAATCTCCGATACCGGCCTGCAGATGGACCCGGAGAAGGTCTCTTCCATTCTCAACTGGCCCCCTCCTTCCGGACTGAAGGCAATTCAACATTTTCTTGGCTTTGCAAACTATTACCGTCAGTTCATCCCTCACTTCTCTGCCCTGACTGCTCCTCTCTCTGCCTTGACCAAGAAGGGGGCTAAATCGAAGGACTGGTCACCTGCGGCTGACGCCGCGTTTGGCTCCCTGAAGCGGGCATTTGCTTCCTCTCCTGTGCTCCACCGTCCTGAGTTAAACCGACAGTTCACCTTGGAGGTGGATGCCTCCTCCTCTGGGGCCGGGGCAGTGCTCATGCAGAAGTCCTCCACCGGGAAGATGGTCACTTACGGTTTCTTCTCCAAGAGCTTCTCGGCGCCTGAACGCAACTACACCATCAGTGACCAAGTACTATTAGCAGTCAAACTGGCTCTGGAGGAATGGCGCTACCTTCTGGAGGGAGCAGTGTACCCCATGATCATTTACATGGACCACAAGAACCTGGAATACCTGCGGTCTGCTCAGCAACTGAACCCACGACAAGCCAGGTGGTCCTTGTTCTTTGCCAGGTTCGATTTTCAACTCCATTTTCGGCCCGCGGATAAGAATGTGCGAGCAGATGCCTTGTCCAGGTCATTCGTGCCCATGGAACAGGAGGAGGAGACATCCCAGCCCATCATCTGCCCAAGTAAAGTCATTCCGGTGGCTCCTGTCACTCTGGCCCAGATACCGCCCGGGAAGACCTATGTCTCTGAAACCGACAGACAAAAAGTCTTGCACTGGGGCCATGCCTCGAAAATAGCCGGCCATGATGGTCAGAAGAGAACATGGAGTACAATTGTACGTCACTATTGGTGGCCATCCCTTCGCACGGACGTCGCGTCTTTTGTCTCAGCCTGCTCCTCTTGTGCCCGGAACAAGACACCCAAACACCTGCCATATGGTCGTCTTCTGCCGCTACCAATTCCCTCCGTTCCGTGGCAACACATTGGAATGGACTTTATTACAGACTTGCCCTTGTCCTCCGGACACACGGCCATATAGGTCGTGGTGGACCGTTTCTCCAAGATGGCTCATTTCTTCCCTATAGCTGGACTGCCCTCTGCCCAGGAGCTCGCTGATGCCTACTTACAGCACATCTTCCGGTTGCATGGCTTTCCCTCACACATTGTGTCCGACAGAGGAACTCAGTTTACCTCGCGCTTCTGGAGGGCTCTCTGCAAACATCTGGGAATGGCTCTGGACTTTTCTTCGGCCTACCACCCTCAGTCGAATGGCCAAGTGGAACGAGTCAATCAGATCCTGACCTCCTTCTTGCGTCACTACGTTAACACGCATCACGACGATTGGGCCACACTCCTTCCTTGGGCTGAATTCTCCCATAACCATCACGTCAGTGAGTCCTCCTCCAGCTCTCCCTTCCATGTCGTTTACAGACTTCAGCCTTCCGTCCCATTACCTGTATCTTCTTCCTCGGATGTCCCTGCTGCTGATACCGTAGTCCGTGACTTTTCAACAATTTGGGACTCTGTCAAGACGTCCCTTGGACGCGCTTCCCTGCGGATGAAGAGGCACACGGACAAGAGGCGTCTGGATCCTCCGTGTTTCTCTTCTGGAGATCTGGTCTGGCTTGCTTCCAAATATGTCCGATTGACGCTACCATCGTACAAGCTGGGTCCTCGATACATCGGGCCATTTAAAGTCATCGGCAAGATCAATGAGGTCTCCTACAAGCTGCAGCTCCCGGCCACGATGAGGATACCCAACTCCTTCCACGTCTCCCTGCTCAAGCCGGTTGTCCTTGGTCCTTTCTCCGCTGATGCCAGTTCTGCTCCTCCTCCTATTGCTGACGATGACATCTATGCGGTAAGGGATATCGTGGCCATGAAGACCGTGCGGGGCCGACAGTTCTTCCTGGTAGACTGGGCTGGGTATGGTCCTGAGGATAGGTCCTGGGAACCGCGGGAGAATGTGGGTACTCCCCTGATACGTGCCTTCCTGTCCCGGTTGCGGGGAGGGGGGCGTGGGGGAGGGGGTACTGTCACACTCCCCAGCTCCCGTGCCACGCTCCCCTGCCACGCTCCCCGGCTCTCCTGCCACGCTTCCCCGCTCCCGTGTCACGCTCCCCGGCTCCCGTGCCACGCTTCCCCGCTCCCGTGCCACGCTCCCCGGTCCCCCGCTCCACAGCCTCCATGCTCCCTCACCTGCGTCCTCCAGGCAACCCGGTCCCCGCTCCCGGCGCCCGTCTGCGACGCTGAGCCAGCCCGGCACTCCTGCCTCCGGTGCACCGCTTCCTGCTCTGGATTCTGGCACCTGGGCCTCGCGCATGCGCATTAGGGCGCGCGCGCGGTCATTGACCCTCTTTTAAAGGGCCAGTGTCCTCCAACAGGATATTGAAGACTCAGGTACAGGGTATATAGGGGGTTCCTTTCCAAGTGGATGGGGCCTGTTCTTCGTGTTTGCTAAGCTAGGAGTCAGGTCCCCCTGTGCCTTGTCCCGTACTCACCTATCTCTCTTGTAGAGCCGCTCCTGTCTCGCCAACCGGTCCTGATGGTTCCAGAACCCCGAACGGTGACTGTCCGCCATCTCATCAGTCCCTACCGTCTCCGATCCCTGGATCCGTGTGGTGACCGACCTCCTCGCTCAGCTGGTTCCGGACTCTGCCTGACATCATCCCGGCCTCCGAACCTGAGCTCCGTCACCCGGACTACCTTCAGAGACTCCGTGGTCCCAGGGACTTCTTCACTCCACTCCTCTGAATGGACTGTCCTGCTACCCGTAGTGCTCCGGTGGGGTGCTCAGTCCAGTGGATCCACCTCCTGGGCCTACGCATCCTCCTGGTCCTAACACATTATAAAACATGCCGTATGGTGCTGGATCCGGCACAATACGGTGTTTCACCGGAGACGAAAAAGGTTCCCCTTAGCGTACCATTCGGCCTCCGGACAAGCAAATTTTGCCGTATCCGGCGAAAGCTGGATGGAACGCAAGGCCATCCGGCACAATCCGGTGCTAATTGAAGTCTACGGGGGAAAAAGGATCCGGGGGCAACAGACGCCGGATGTGTTTTTTCAGGTTTTTGCTGGATTGTGCCTGATGGCAAAAATATGATGTGTGAAAGCAGCCTTACCCCAGATAGATACTGCTCCTTAACTCAGTTGCAGTACCCTGTAGCGACTAGAGCTTCAGGGGTGCTATATATATGGAGTAGAACTATAGTTCCATTTGTCTGGCACCATTATTAATAACTTTTGTATACTCACTTGCACACCTTAACTGCAATATAATATCTGTCTTAAAATAAAAGGGACACGTGGGGTTCTTTCCCCTTCTTGCACTATACCCCACCATCGGTTATATATTTGTAATTTTATGTATCCCGGACCACGACTTTGAATAAACTATTTAAATTGCATACTTCCTTGTTGTTCATTTGGGTACTATACTTCATTGGTATTATAGCAAAACTCAAAGACTCCTTTCTTTCTGGGTATTTAAAACATGTTATACAGGGTGTATTGTAGTCCCTCCTTTTAATGTTTAGCAGCCCTTCACCTAGTGCATAGGCTTTATGAGTCTAGGTGTCACACTACCTAACAATTTTAACAGAATGTGTATGAGGCCCTCCTTTATGTCTAATACAGGGTGTATCATAGTCCCTCGTCCTTCTAATTTTTGACAGTTCTTGCATTGTCCGAATAGGCATTATGAATTTCAGAGTCCCTCTTTCATGAATTAAACATGATGTGTCTGACCATGTCACACACACCACATGCCCAGATAAGGTAGTAAAATGTTAAAATTACATTTACCGGTGACTACCTGTGGGTGTAGTTTTATTTCCCCCTCCACTATGTTATCTACTGTAGTCAGAGGCGACGGGGAAATATGGTGAGAGATGAATTGGTTATTAATGGGTCGAGTAGGCATTTTTTTTTTCTTGTTTTAATTTTGCCTTATAGACAAGTCACTATACAGGAAATAATCTTTCCTAACATTTTTTCCTGTAAAATCAAAATTATCTTTGCTTTTGTATATTTTATTGTCAGTCAATAAAATTGGAATATGGTAATAAACCCTGCCTATATGCCTATGATCCTAAACTATCGCTCCTCCACCAGCTATGTCTATACTAAATGCAGGTAGCAGCAGTTTTACTAGAAAAAAAGGACAGTAATAAGCCGACTTTTGGTTTCAGGTTGAAGCAGCAGTATAAGTATTGAAGGACTGTATAACAATAAATCCTGACTATACACCTCTAATCCTAAACTAGACCTAGCTATTTCTACACTAAATGCAGGTAGCAGTGGTTTTACTAAAGAAAGGACAGTATGTAGCCCTGAAACGGACTTTTGGTTTTAGGTTGCAGCAGCGCTATAAGTATAGAAGGACTGCAAGGCAATAAACCCTGCCTATATGCCTGCTCTAATCTAAGTTTTCCCTTCTAGATCAACTTTCTCTGAGTTGCAGTGTGATGAGCATTGTGCCCCTTGGGTCTTATATGAGACCTGATGACAAAGCGGCTAGCCAATCACAGTAATGCCAGTAGCCAATATAGTTACGGCATTACCATGTATGACATACAATCCCTGCATTTAGATTGTCTAAAAGCTGCAAAACATGCGTGGCGGCTCTCTCATGGCGCTCAAGCACCCGCAATACTCGATCAAGTAACAAGCATACACGAGCACCCCAATGCTAGAGTATTAAGCAATGGTGAGCATATTCACACACCACTATCACGCTTCACTTTTAATTAGCATACAATGTAAGGGCTCATTCATACAACCGTATAAATCGGACCGAGATCAGACCGCAA